>NC_056450.1:44070494-44135494 GCF_018296145.1 Oncorhynchus tshawytscha
CCCATGTTATGGGTTCAGTGGTTGAATATACTGATGGAACCCCATGTTATGGGTTCAGTGGTTGACTATACTGATGGAACCCCATGTTATGGGTTCAGTGGTTGACTATACTGATGGAACCCCATGTTATGGGTTCAGTGGTTGAATATACTGATGGAACCCACATGTTATGTTATGGGTTCAGTGGTTGACTATACTGATGGAACCCCCATGGTATGTTATGGGTTCAGTGGTTGAATATACTGATGGAACCCCCATGTTATGGGTTCAGTGGTTGACTATACTGATGGAACCCCCATGTTATGGGTTCAGTGGTTGACTATACTGATGGAACCCACATGTTATGTTATGGGTTCAGTGGTTGAATATACTGATGGAGCCCCCATGTTATGGGTTCAGTGGTTGACTATACTGATGGAACCCCCATGTTATGGGTTCAGTGGTTGACTATACTGATGGAACCCCATGTTATGGGTTCAGTGGTTGACTATACTGATGGAACCCACATGTTATGTTATGGGTTCAGTGGTTGACTATACTGATGGAACCCCCATGTTATGGGTTCAGTGGTTGACTATACTGATGGAACCCCCATGTTATGTTATGGGTTCAGTGGTTGACTATACTGATGGAACCCACATGTTATGGGTTCAGTGGTTGACTATACTGATGGAAACCCCATGTTATGGGTTCAGTGGTTGACTATACTGATGGAACCCACATGTTATGGGTGCAGTGGTTGACTATACTGATGGAACCCCTATGTTATGGGTTCAGTGGTTGACTATACTGATGGAACCCACATGTTATGTTATGGGTTAAGTGGTTGAATATACTGATGGAACCCCCATGTTATGGGTTCAGTGGTTGACTATACTGATGGAACCCCCATGTTATGGGTTCAGTGGTTGACTATACTGATGGAACCCACATGTTATGTTATGGGTTCAGTGGTTGAATATACTGATGGAACCCCCATGTTATGGGTTCAGTGGTTGAATATACTGATGGAACCCCCATGTTATGGGTTCAGTGGTTGACTATACTGATGGAACCCACATGTTATGTTATGGGTTCAGTGGTTGACTATACTGATGGAACCCCCATGTTATGTTATGGGTTCAGTGGTTGACTATACTGATGGAACCCCCATGTTATGTTATGTGTTCAGTGGTTGACTATACTGATGGAACCCCCATGTTATGTTATGGGTTCAGTGGTTGAATATACTGATGGAACCCCCATGTTATGGGTTCAGTGGTTGACTATACTGATGGACCCCATGTTATGGGTTCAGTGGTTGACTATACTGATGGAACCCCCCCATGTTATGGGTTCAGTGGTTGACTATACTGATGGAACCCCATGTTATGTTATGGGTTCAGTGGTTGACTATACTGATGGAACCCCCATGTTATGTTATGGGTTCAGTGGTTGAATATACTGATGGAACCCCATGTTATGGGTTCAGTGGTTGACTATACTGATGGAACCCCCATGTTATGGGTTCAGTGGTTGACTATACTGATGGAACCCCATGTTATGTTATGGGTTCAGTGGTTGACTATACTGATGGAACCCACATGTTATGGGTTCAGTGGTTGACTATACTGATGGAACCCCATGTTATGGGTTCAGTGGTTGACTATACTGATGGATCCCACATGTTATGTTATGGGTTCAGTGGTTGACTATACTGATGGAACCCCCATGTTATGGGTTCAGTGGTTGAATATACTGATGGAACCCACATGTTATGGGTTCAGTGGTTGACTATACTGATGGAACCCACATGTTATGTTATGGGTTCAGTGGTTGACTATACTGATGGAACCCCATGTTATGGGTTCAGTGGTTGACTATACTGATGGAACCCACATGTTATGTTATGGGTTCAGTGGTTGACTATACTGATGGAACCCCATGTTATGGGTTCAGTGGTTGAATATACTGATGGAACCCACGTGTTATGTTATGGGTTCATGTTATGGGTTCAGTGGTTGACTATACTGATGGAACCCCATGTTATGTTATGGGTTCAGTGGTTGAATATACTGATGGAACCCCATGTTATGTTATGGGTTCAGTGGTTGAATATACTGATGGAACCCCATGTTATGGGTTCAGTGGTTGACTATACTGATGGAACCCCATGTTATGGGTTCAGTGGTTGACTATACTGATGGAACCCCCATGTTATGTTATGGGTTCAGTGGTTGACTATACTGATGGAACCCCATGTTATGGGTTCAGTGGTTGAATATACTGATGGAACCCCATGTTATGTTATGGGTTCAGTGGTTGACTATACTGATGGAACCCCATGTTATGGGTTCAGTGGTTGACTATACTGATGGAACCCCATGTTATGTTATGGGTTCAGTGGTTGACTATACTGATGGAACCCCCATGTTATGTTATGGGTTCAGTGGTTGAATATACTGATGGAACCCCCATGTTATGGGTTCAGTGGTTGACTATACTGATGGAACCCCCATGTTATGGGTTCAGTGGTTGACTATACTGATGGAACCCACATGTTATGTTATGGGTTCAGTGGTTGAATATACTGATGGAACCCCCATGTTATGGGTTCAGTGGTTGACTATACTGATGGAACCCCCATGTTATGGGTTCAGTGGTTGACTATACTGATGGAACCCACATGTTATGTTATGGGTTCAGTGGTTGACTATACTGATGGAACCCCCATGTTATGGGTTCAGTGGTTGACTACACTGATGGATCCCCATGTTATGGGTTCAGTGGTTGACTATACTGATGGAACCCCATGTTATGGGTTCAGTGGTTGACTATACTGATGGAACCCCATGTTATGTTATGGGTTCAGTGGTTGAATATACTGATGGAACCCCCATGTTATGGGTTCAGTGGTTGACTATACTGATGGAACCCCATGTTATGGGTTCAGTGGTTGACTATACTGATGGAACCCACATGTTATGGGTTCAGTGGTTGACTATACTGATGGAACCCCCATGTTATGTTATGGGTTCAGTGGTTGACTATACTGATGGAACCCCATGTTATGTTATGGGTTCAGTGGTTGACTATACTGATGGAACCCCATGTTATGTTATGGGTTCAGTGGTTGACTATACTGATGGAACCCCATGTTATGGGTTCAGTGGTTGACTATACTGATGGAACCCCATGTTATGTTATGGGTTCAGTGGTTGAATATACTGATGGAACCCCCATGTTATGGGTTCAGTGGTTGAATATACTGATGGAACCCCATGTTATGGGTTCAGTGGTTGACTATACTGATGGAACCCCATGTTATTATGGGTTCAGTGGTTGACTATACTGATGGAACCCCATGTTATGTTATGGGTTCAGTGGTTGACTATACTGATGGAACCCCATGTTATGTTATGGGTTCAGTGGTTGAATATACTGATGGAACCCCATGTTATGTTATGGGTTCAGTGGTTGAATATACTGATGGAACCCCATGTTATGGGTTCAGTGGTTGACTATACTGATGGAACCCCATGTTATGGGTTCAGTGGTTGACTATACTGATGGAACCCCCATGTTATGGGTTCAGTGGTTGACTATACTGATGGAACCCCATGTTATGTTATGGGTTCAGTGGTTGACTATACTGATGGAACCCCCATGTTATGTTATGGGTTCAGTGGTTGAATATACTGATGGAACCCCCATGTTATGGGTTCAGTGGTTGACTATACTGATGGAACCCCCATGTTATGGGTTCAGTGGTTGACTATACTGATGGAACCCCCATGTTATGTTATGGGTTCAGTGGTTGACTATACTGATGGAACCCACATGTTATGGGTTCAGTGGTTGACTATACTGATGGAACCCCATGTTATGGGTTCAGTGGTTGACTATACTGATGGAACCCACATGTTATGGGTTCAGTGGTTGACTATACTGATGGAACCCCATGTTATGGGTTCAGTGGTTGACTATACTGATGGAACCCCATGTTATGGGTTCAGTGGTTGACTATACTGATGGAACCCCATGTTATGGGTTCAGTGGTTGACTATACTGATGGAACCCCATGTTATGGGTTCAGTGGTTGACTATACTGATGGAACCCACATGTTATGTTATGGGTTCAGTGGTTGACTATACTGATGGAACCCCCATGTTATGGGTTCAGTGGTTGAATATACTGATGGAACCCCATGTCCCATGGGTTCAGTGGTTGACTATACTGATGGAACCCCATGTTATGGGTTCAGTGGTTGACTATACTGATGGAACCCCATGTTATGTTATGGGTTCAGTGGTTGACTATACTGATGGAACCCCATGTTATGGGTTCAGTGGTTGAATATACTGATGGAACCCCCATGTTATGGGTTCAGTGGTTGACTATACTGATGGAACCCCATGTTATGGGTTCAGTGGTTGACTATACTGATGGAACCCCATGTTATGGGTTCAGTGGTTGACTATACTGATGGAACCCCCATGTTATGGGTTCAGTGGTTGACTATACTGATGGAACCCCATGTTATGTTATGGGTTCAGTGGTTGAATATACTGATGGAACCCCATGTTATGGGTTCAGTGGTTGACTATACTGATGGAACCCCCATGTTATGTTATGGGTTCAGTGGTTGACTATACTGATGGAACCCCATGTTATGTTATGGGTTCAGTGGTTGACTATACTGATGGAACCCCATGTTATGTTATGGGTTCAGTGGTTGAATATACTGATGGAACCCCATGTTATGGGTTCAGTGGTTGACTATACTGATGGAACCCCATGTTATGGGTTCAGTGGTTGACTATACTGATGGAACCCCATGTTATGGGTTCAGTGGTTGACTATACTGATGGAACCCCATGTTATGTTATGGGTTCAGTGGTTGACTATACTGATGGAACCCCCATGTTATGTTATGGGTTCAGTGGTTGAATATACTGATGGAACCCCCATGTTATGGGTTCAGTGGTTGACTATACTGATGGAACCCCATGTTATGGGTTCAGTGGTTGACTATACTGATGGAACCCCCATGTTATGTTATGGGTTCAGTGGTTGACTATACTGATGGAACCCCATGTTATGGGTTCAGTGGTTGACTATACTGATGGAACCCCATGTTATGTTATGGGTTCAGTGGTTGACTATACTGATGGAACCCCATGTTATATGGGTTCAGTGATTGAATATACTGATGGAACCCCATGTTATGGGTTCAGTGGTTGACTATACTGATGGAACCCCATGTTATGGGTTCAGTGGTTGACTATACTGATGGAACCCCATGTTATGTTATGGGTTCAGTGGTTGACTATACTGATGGAACCCCCATGTTATGTTATGGGTTCAGTGGTTGAATATACTGATGGAACCCCATGTTATGGGTTCAGTGGTTGACTATACTGATGGAACCCCCATGTTATGTTATGGGTTCAGTGGTTGACTATACTGATGGAACCCCATGTTATGGGTTCAGTGGTTGACTATACTGATGGAACCCCATGTTATGGGTTCAGTGGTTGACTATACTGATGGAACCCCCATGTTATGGGTTCAGTGGTTGACTATACTGATGGAACCCCATGTTATGTTATGGGTTCAGTGGTTGACTATACTGATGGAACCCCCATGTTATGTTATGGGTTCAGTGGTTGAATATACTGATGGACCCCCATGTTATGTTATGGGTTCAGTGGTTGACTATACTGATGGAACCCCATGTTATGGGTTCAGTGGTTGTTGGAACCCCCATGTTATGGGTTCAGTGGTTGACTATACTGATGGAACCCCATGTTATGGGTTCAGTGGGTGATGGAACTATGTTATGGGTTCTGATGGAACCCCCATGTTATGGGTTCAGTGGTTGACTATACTGATGGAACCCACATGTTATGGGTTCAGTGGTTGACTATACTGATGGAACCCCATGTTATGGGTTCAGTGGTTGACTATACTGATGGAACCCCATGTTATGGGTTCAGTGGTTGACTATACTGATGGAACCCCATGTTATGTTATGGGTTCAGTGGTTGACTATACTGATGGAACCCCATGTTATGGGTTCAGTGGTTGAATATACTGATGGAACCCACATGTTATGGGTTCAGTGGTTGACTATACTGATGGAACCCCATGTTATGGGTTCAGTGGTTGACTATACTGATGGAACCCCCATGTTATGGGTTCAGTGGTTGAATATACTGATGGAACCCACATGTTATGGGTTCAGTGGTTGACTATACTGATGGAACCCACATGTTATGTTATGGGTTCAGTGGTTGACTATACTGATGGAACCCCATGTTATGGGTTCAGTGGTTGAATATACTGATGGAACCCACATGTTATGTTATGGGTTCAGTGGTTGACTATACTGATGGAACCCCCATGTTATGTTATGGGTTCAGTGGTTGAATATACTGATGGAACCCACATGTTATGTTATGGGTTCAGTGGTTGACTATACTGATGGAACCCCCATGTTATGTTTTCAGTGGTTGACTATACTGATGGAACCCCATGTTATGTTATGGGTTCAGTGGTTGACTATACTGATGGAACCCCATGTTATGGGTTCAGTGGTTGACTATACTGATGGAACCCACATGTTATGTTATGGGTTCAGTGGTTGACTATACTGATGGAACCCCCATGTTATGGGTTCAGTGGTTGAATATACTGATGGAACCCACATGTTATGTTATGGGTTCAGTGGTTGACTATACTGATGGAACCCACATGTTATGTTATGGGTTCAGTGGTTGACTATACTGATGGAACCCCCATGTTATGGGTTCAGTGGTTGACTATACTGATGGAACCCCATGTTATGTTATGGGTTCAGTGGTTGACTATACTGATGGAACCCCCATGTTATGTTATGGGTTCAGTGGTTGACTATACTGATGGAACCCCCCATGTTATGGGTTCAGTGGTTGACTATACTGATGGAACCCCATGTTATGGGTTCAGTGGTTGACTATACTGATGGAACCCCATGTTATGTTATGGGTTCAGTGGTTGAATATACTGATGGAACCCCCATGTTATGGGTTCAGTGGTTGACTATACTGATGGAAACCCCATGTTATGGGTTCAGTGGTTGACTATACTGATGAAACCCACATGTTATGTTATTGGTTCAGTGGTTGACTATACTGATGGAACCCCCATGTTATGTTATGGGTTCAGTGGTTGAATATACTGATGGAACCCCCATGTTATGGGTTCAGTGGTTGACTATACTGATGGAACCCCCATGTTATGGGTTCAGTGGTTGACTATACTGATGGAACCCCATGTTATGTTATGGGTTCAGTGGTTGACTATACTGATGGAACCCCATGTTATGGGTTCAGTGGTTGACTATACTGATGGAACCCCATGTTATGGGTTCAGTGGTTGACTATACTGATGGAACCCACATGTTATGGGTTCAGTGGTTGACTATACTGATGGAACCCCATGTTATGTTATGGGTTCAGTGGTTGACTATACTGATGGAACCCCCATGTTATGTTATGGGTTCAGTGGTTGACTATACTGATGGAACCCCATGTTATGGGTTCAGTGGTTGAATATACTGATGGAACCCCATGTTATGGGTTCAGTGGTTGACTATACTGATGGAACCCCATGTTATGGGTTCAGTGGTTGACTATACTGATGGAACCCCCATGTTATGGGTTCAGTGGTTGACTATACTGATGAAACCCACATGTTATGTTATTGGTTCAGTGGTTGACTATACTGATGGAACCCCATGTTATGTTATGGGTTCAGTGGTTGAATATACTGATGGAACCCCATGTTATGGGTTCAGTGGTTGACTATACTGATGGAACCCCATGTTATGGGTTCAGTGGTTGACTATACTGATGAAACCCCATGTTATGTTATTGGTTCAGTGGTTGACTATACTGATGGAACCCCATGTTATGTTATGGGTTCAGTGGTTGAATATACTGATGGAAACCCCCATGTTATGGGTTCAGTGGTTGACTATACTGATGGAACGCCCATGTTATGGGTTCAGTGGTTGACTATACTGATGGAACCCCATGTTATGTTATGGGTTCAGTGGTTGACTATACTGATGGAACCCACATGTTATGGGTTCAGTGGTTGACTATACTGATGGAACCCCGATGTTATGGGTTCAGTGGTTGACTATACTGATGGAACCCACATGTTATGGGTTCAGTGGTTGACTATACTGATGGAACCCCTATGTTATGGGTTCAGTGGTTGACTATTCTGATGGAACCCCATGTTATGGGTTCAGTGGTTGAATATACTGATGGAACCCCATGTTATGGGTTCAGTGGTTGACTATACTGATGGAACCCACATGTTATGTTATGGGTTCAGTGGTTGACTATACTGATTGAACCCCATGTTATGGGTTCAGTAGTTGAATATACTGATGGAACCCACATGTTATGGGTTCAGTGGTTGACTATACTGATGGATCCCCCATGTTATGTTATGGGTTCAGTGGTTGAATATACTGATGGAACCCACATGTTATGTTATGGGTTCAGTGGTTGACTATACTGATGGAACCCCATGTTATGTTATGGGTTCAGTGGTTGAATATACTGATGGAACCCCATGTTATGGGTTCAGTGGTTGACTATACTGATGGAACCCCCATGTTATGGGTTCAGTGGTTGACTATACTGATGGAAACCCCATGTTATGGGTTCAGTGGTTGACTATACTGATGGAACCCACATGTTATGGGTTCAGTGGTTGACTATACTGATGGAACCCCCATGTTATGGGTTCAGTGGTTGACTATACTGATGGAAACCCCATGTTATGGGTTCAGTGGTTGACTATACTGATGGAACCCACATGTTATGGGTTCAGTGGTTGGCTATACTGATGGAACCCCCATGTTATGGGTTCAGTGGTTGACTATACTGATGGAACCCCCATGTTATGTTATGGGTTCAGTGGTTGACTATACTGATGGAACCCACATGTTATGGGTTCAGTGGTTGACTATACTGATGGAAACCCCATGTTATGGGTTCAGTGGTTGACTATACTGATGGAACCCACATGTTATGGGTTCAGTGGTTGGCTATACTGATGGAACCCCCATGTTATGGGTTCAGTGGTTGACTATACTGATGGAACCCACATGTTATGTTATGGGTTCAGTGGTTGAATATACTGATGGAACCCCATGTTATGGGTTCAGTGGTTGAATATACTGATGGAACCCCATGTTATGGGTTCAGTGGTTGACTATACTGATGGAACCCCATGTTATGTTATGGGTTCAGTGGTTGACTATACTGATGGAACCCCATGTTATGTTATGGGTTCAGTGGTTGACTATACTGATGGAACCCCATGTTATGTTATGGGTTCAGTTGTTGAATATACTGATGGAACCCCCATGTTATGGGTTCAGTGGTTGACTATACTGATGGAACCCCATGTTATGGGTTCAGTGGTTGACTATACTGATGGAACCCCACGTTATGGGTTCAGTGGTTGACTATACTGATGGAACCCACATGTTATGTTATGGGTTCAGTGGTTGACTATACTGATGGAACCCCATGTTATGGGTTCAGTGGTTGACTATACTGATGGAACCCCGATGTTATGGGTTCAGTGGTTGACTATACTGATGGAACCCACATGTTATGGGTTCAGTGGTTGACTATACTGATGGAACCCCTATGTTATGGGTTCAGTGGTTGACTATACTGATGGAACCCCATGTTATGGGTTCAGTGGTTGAATATACTGATGGAACCCCATGTTATGGGTTCAGTGGTTGACTATACTGATGGAACCCCCATGTTATGTTATGGGTTCAGTGGTTGACTATACTGATGGAACCCCATGTTATGGGTTCAGTGGTTGAATATACTGATGGAACCCCATGTTATGGGTTCAGTGGTTGACTATACTGATGGAACCCCATGTTATGGGTTCAGTGGTTGACTATACTGATGGAACATGTTATGGGTTCAGTGGAAACCCCATGTTATGGGTTCAGTGGTTGACTATACTGATGGAACCCACATGTTATGGGTTCCTATACTGATGGAACCCCATGTTATGGGTTCAGTGGTTGACTATACTGATGGAACCCCATGTTATGGGTTCAGTGGTTGACTATACTGATGGAACCCACATGTTATGGGTTCAGTGGTTGACTATACTGATGGAACCCCCATGTTATGGGTTCAGTGGTTGACTATACTGATGGAACCCCCATGTTATGTTATGGGTTCAGTGGTTGACTATACTGATGGAACCCCATGTTATGGGTTCAGTGGTTGACTATACTGATGGAACCCCATGTTATGGGTTCATGTTATGATGGAACCCACATGTTATGGGTTCAGTGGTTGACTATACTGATGGAACCCCATGTTATGGGTTCAGTGGTTGACTATACTGATGGAACCCCATGTTATGTTATGGGTTCAGTGGTTGACTATACTGATGGAACCCCATGTTATGGGTTCAGTGGTTGAATATACTGATGGAACCCCCATGTTATGGGTTCAGTGGTTGACTATACTGATGGAACCCCATGTTATGTTATGGGTTCAGAACCCCATGTTATGTTATGGGTTCAGTGGTTGACTATACTGATGGAACCCCATGTTATGTTATGGGTTCAGTGGTTGACTATACTGATGGAACCCCCATGTTATGGGTTCAGTGGTTGACTATACTGATGGAACCCCATGTTATGGGTTCAGTGGTTGACTATACTGATGGAACCCCCATGTTATGGGTTCAGTGGTTGACTATACTGATGGAACCCCATGTTATGTTATGGGTTCAGTGGTTGACTATACTGATGGAACCCCATGTTATGGGTTCAGTGGTTGTGATGGAAACCCCATGTTATGGGTTCAGTGGTTGACTATACTGATGGAACCCATGTTATGTTATGGGTTCAGTGGTTGACTATACTGATGGAACCCCATGTTATGGGTTCAGTGGTTGACTATACTGATGGAACCCACATGTTATGTTATGGGTTCAGTGGTTGAATATACTGATGGAACCCCATGTTATGGGTTCAGTGGTTGAATATACTGATGGAACCCCATGTTATGGGTTCAGTGGTTGTTATGTTATGGGTTCAGTGGTTGACTATACTGATGGAACCCCCATGTTATGTTATGGGTTCAGTGGTTGACTATACTGATGGAACCCCATGTTATGTTATGGGTTCAGTTGTTGAATATACTGATGGAACCCCCATGTTATGGGTTCAGTGGTTGACTATACTGATGGAACCCCATGTTATGGGTTCAGTGGTTGACTATACTGATGGAACCCCATGTTATGGGTTCAGTGGTTGACTATACTGATGGAACCCCATGTTATGTTATGGGTTCAGTGGTTGACTATACTGATGGAACCCCCATGTTATGTTATGGGTTCAGTGGTTGAATATACTGATGGAACCCCCATGTTATGGGTTCAGTGGTTGACTATACTGATGGAACCCCATGTTATGGGTTCAGTGGTTGACTATACTGATGGAACCCCATGTTATGTTATGGGTTCAGTGGTTGACTATACTGATGGAACCCACATGTTATGGGTTCAGTGGTTGACTATACTGATGGAACCCCCATGTTATGGGTTCAGTGGTTGACTATACTGATGGAACCCACATGTTATGGGTTCAGTGGTTGTTGGAACCCCATGTTATGGGTTCAGTGGTTGACTATACTGATGGAACCCCATGTTATGGGTTCAGTGGTTGACTATACTGATGGAACCCACATGTTATGGGTTCAGTGGTTGACTATACTGATGGAACCCCATGTTATGGGTTCAGTGGTTGACTATACTGATGGAACCCCATGTTATGTTATGGGTTCAGTGGTTGACTATACTGATGGAACCCCCATGTTATGGGTTCAGTGGTTGAATATACTGATGGAACCCCATGTTATGGGTTCAGTGGTTGACTATACTGATGGAACCCCATGTTATGGGTTCAGTGGTTGACTATACTGATGGAACCCCCATGTTATGTTATGGGTTCAGTGGTTGACTATTCTGATGGAACCCCATGTTATGGGTTCAGTGATTGAATATACTGATGGAACCCCATGTTATGGGTTCAGTGGTTGAATATACTGATGGAACCCCATGTTATGTTATGGGTTCAGTTGTTGAATATACTGATGGAACCCACATGTTATGGGTTCAGTGGTTGACTATACTGATGGAACCCACATGTTATGTTATGGGTTCAGTGGTTGACTATACTGATGGAACCCCATGTTATGGGTTCAGTGGTTGAATATACTGATGGAACCCACATGTTATGTTATGGGTTCAGTGGTTGACTATACTGATTGAACCCCCATGTTATGTTATGGGTTCAGTGGTTGAATATACTGATGGAACCCCCATGTTATGGGTTCAGTGGTTGACTATACTGATGGAACCCCCATGTTATGGGTTCAGTGGTTGACTATACTGATGGAACCCCATGTTATGGGTTCAGTGATTGAATATACTGATGGAACCCCATGTTATGGGTTCAGTGGTTGACTATACTGATGGAACCCATGTTATGGGTTCATGTTATGGGTATGGGTTCAGTGGTTGACTATACTGATGGAACCCCATGTTATGGGTTCAGTGGTTGACTATACTGATGGAACCCACATGTTATGGGTTCAGTGGTTGACTACACTGATGGAACCCCCATGTTATGGGTTCAGTGGTTGAATATACTGATGGAACCCCACATGTTATGTTATGGGTTCAGTGGTTGACTATACTGATGGAACCCCATGTTATGTTATGGGTTCAGTGGTTGAATATACTGATGGAACCCCCATGTTATGGGTTCAGTGGTTGACTATACTGATGGAACCCCATGTTATGGGTTCAGTGGTTGAATATACTGATGGAACCCCCATGTTATGGGTTCAGTGGTTGACTATACTGATGGAACCCCATGTTAAGGGTTCAGTGGTTGACTATACTGATGGAACCCCATGTTATGGGTTCAGTGGTTGACTATACTGATGGAACCCACATGTTATGTTATGGGTTCAGTGGTTGACTATACTGATGGAACCCCCATGTTATGTTATGGGTTCAGTGGTTGACTATACTGATGGAACCCCCATGTTATGGGTTCAGTGGTTGACTATACTGATGGAACCCACATGTTATGGGTTCAGTGGTTGACTATACTGATGGAACCCCCATGTTATGGGTTCAGTGGTTGACTATACTGATGGAACCCACATGTTATGGGTTCAGTGGTTGACTACACTGATGGAACCCCTATGTTATGGGTTCAGTGGTTGAATATACTGATGGAACCCACATGTTATCGTTCAGTGGTTGACTATACTGATGGAACCCACATGTTATGGGTTCAGTGGTCGACTATACTGATGGAACCCACATGTTATGGGTTCAGTGGTTGACTATACTGATGGAACCCACGTGTTATGGGTTCAGTGGTTGACTATACTAATGGAACCCACATGTTATGGGTTCAGTGGTTGAATATACTGATGGAACCCCCATGTTATGTTATGGGTTCAGTGGTTGAATATACTGATGGAACCCACATTTTATGTTATGGGTTCAGTGGTTGAATATACTGATGGAACCCACAGGCCCACATTTTGTAGATATTCTCCAATAGCAATCTTGAATTCCAAATGAAGGTGATTGAACTAATGGATTTGATGTACCTGTAGTGTACCTGTAGTGTACCTGTAGTGTACCTGTAGTGAACCCAACACGCTCTCACAATCTCCAGCGCTTTTCCGTAAATGTCCAATTTCAAAGGTTTAAGCATACATTCGTAATGCTTAAGGTACGGTTTAAGGTCTGGGATAGGGTTATGAATGGTTAAGGTCTAGGATAGGGTTATGAATGGTTAAGGTCTGGGATAGGGTTATGAATGGTTAAGTTCTGGGATAGGGTTATGAATGGTTAAGGTCTGGGATAGGGTTATGAATGGTTAAGGTCTGGGATAGGGTTATGAATGGTTAAGGTCTGGGATAGGGTTATGAATGGTTAAGGTAAGGGTTAAGGTCTGGGATAGGGTTATGAATGGTTAAGGTCTGGGATAGGGTTATGAATGGTTAAGGTCTGGGATAGGGTTATGAATGGTTAAGGTCTGGGATAGGGTTATGAATGGTTAAGGTCTGGGATAGGGTTATGAATGGTTAAGGTCTGGGATAGGGTTATGAATGGTTAAGGTCTGGAATAGGGTTATGAATGGTTAAGGTCTGGGATAGGGTTATGAATGGTTCAGGTCTGGGATAGGGTTATGAATGGTTAAGGTCTGGGATAGGGTTATGATTGGTTAAGGTCTGGGATAGGGTTATGAATGGTTGAGGTAAGGGTTAAGGTCTGGGATAGGGTTATGAATGGTTAAGGTCTGGGATAGGGTTATGAATGGTTAAGGTAAGGGTTAAGGTCTGGGATAGGGTTATGAATGGTTAAGGTCTGGGATAGGGTTATGAATGGTTAAGGTCTGGGATAGGGTTATGAATGGTTAAGGTCTGGGATAGGGTTGTGATTGGTTAAGGTCTGGGATAGGGTTATGAATGGTTAAGGTCTGGGATAGGGTTATGAATGGTTAAGGTCTGGGATAGGGTTATGAATGGTTAAGGTCTGGGATAGGGTTATGAATGGTTAAGGTCTGGGATAGGGTTATGAATGGTTGAGGTCTGGGATAGGGTTATGAATGGTTAAGGTCTGGGATAGGGTTATGATTGGTTAAGGTCTGGGATAGGGTTGTGATTGGTTAAGGTCTGGGATAGGGTTATGAATGGTTAAGGTCTGGGATAGGGTTATGAATGGTTAAGGTCTGGGATAGGGTTATGAATGGTTAAGGTCTGGGATAGGGTTATGAATGGTTAAGGTAAGGGTTAAGGTCTGGGATAGGGTTATGAATGGTTAAGGTCTGGGATAGGGTTATGAATGGTTAAGGTCTGGGATAGGGTTATGAATGGTTAAGGTCTGGGATAGGGTTATGAACGGTTAAGGTCTGGGATAGGGTTATGAATGGTTAAGGTCTGGGATAGGGTTATGAATGGTTAAGGTCTGGGATAGGGTTATGAATGGTTAAGGTCTGGGATAGGGTTATGAATGGTTAAGGTCTGGGATAGGGTTATGAATGGTTAAGGTCTGGGATAGGGTTATGAATGGTTCAGGTCTGGGATAGGGTTATGAATGGTTAAGGTCTGGGATAGGGTTATGATTGGTTAAGGTCTGGGATAGGGTTATGAATGGTTGAGGTAAGGGTTAAGGTCTGGGATAGGGTTATGAATGGTTAAGGTCTAGATAGGGTTATGAATGGTTAAGGTAAGGGTTAAGGTCTGGGATAGGGTTATGAATGGTTAAGGTCTGGGATAGGGTTATGAATGGTTAAGGTCTGGGATAGGGTTATGAATGGTTAAGGTCTGGGATAGGGTTATGAATGGTTAAGGTCTGGGATAGGGTTGTGATTGGTTAAGGTCTGGGATAGGGTTATGAATGGTTAAGGTCTGGGATAGGGTTATGAATGGTTAAGGTCTGGGATAGGGTTATGAATGGTTAAGGTCTGGGATAGGGTTATGAATGGTTGAGGTCTGGGATAGGGTTATGAATGCTTAAGGTCTGGGATAGGGTTATGAATGGTTAAGGTCTGGGATAGGGTTGTGATTGGTTAAGGTCTGGGATAGGGTTATGAATGGTTAAGGTCTGGGATAGGGTTATGAATGGTTCAGGTCTGGGATAGGGTTATGAATGGTTAAGGTCTGGGATAGGGTTATGAATGGTTAAGGTCTGGGATAGGGTTATGAATGGCTAAGGTCTGGGATAGGGTTATGAATGGTTAAGGTAAGGGTTAAGGTCTGGGATAGGGTTATGAATGGTTAAGGTCTGGGATAGGGTTATGAATGGTTAAGGTCTGGGATAGGGTTATGAATGGTTAAGGTCTGGGATAGGGTTATGAATGGTTAAGGTCTGGGATAGGGTTATGAATGGTTAAGGTCTGGGATAGGGTTATGAATGGTTGAGGTCTGGGATAGGGTTATGAATGCTTAAGGTCTGGGATAGGGTTATGAATGGTTAAGGTCTGGGATAGGGTTGTGATTGGTTAAGGTCTGGGATAGGGTTATGAATGGTTAAGGTCTGGGATAGGGTTGTGATTGGTTAAGGTCTGGGATAGGGTTATGAATGGTTAAGGTCTGGGATAGGGTTATGAATGGTTAAGGTCTGGGATAGGGTTATGAATGGTTAAGGTAAGGGTTAAGGTCTGGGATAGGGTTATGAATGGTTAAGGTCTGGGATAGGGTTATGAATGGTTAAGGTCTGGGATAGGGTTGGGATAGGGTTATGAATGGTTAAGGTCTGGGATAGGGTTATGAATGGTTAAGGTCTGGGATAGGGTTGGGATAGGGTTATGAATGGTTAAGGTAAGGGTTAAGGTTTAGGATATGGTTCAAAACAAACAAGTGCCTTGCACTGGGATTGAGAGGTGGTTTGAGTTTGATTGAATTCCGCCATCTGGTTCCCTTTTTTAGGGCAATGTGAACATAAAGTTCCCCAGGTTCACTTGTCATTATTCCAGGATCACACACTAGACTACTGACATAACCTCTCACACTAGACTACTGTTATAACCCCTCACACCAGACTACTGTTATAACCCCTCACACCAGACTACTGTTATAACTCCACACACTAGACTACTGACATAACCTCTCACACTAGACTACTGACATAACCTCTCCCACTAGACTACTATTATAACCTCTCACACTAGACTACTGTTATAACCCCACACACTAGACTACTGACATAACCCCTCACCCTAGACTACTGTTATAACCCCTCACACTAGACTACTGTTATAACTCCTCACACTAGACTACTGACATAACCTCTCACACTAGACTACTGTTATAACCCCACACACTAGACTACTGACATAACCCCTCACCCCAGACTACTGTTATAACTCCACACACTAGACTACTGACATAACCTCTCACACTAGACTACTGACATAACCTCTCCCACTAGACTACTATTATAACCTCTCACACTAGACTACTGTTATAACCCCACACACTAGACTACTGACATAACCCCTCACCCTAGACTACTGTTATAACCCCACACACTAGACTACTGACATAACCCCTCCCACTAGACTACTGTTATAACCCCTCACACTAGACTACTGACATAACCCCTCACACTAGACTACTGACATAACCCCTCACACTAGACTACTGTTACAACCCCTCACACTAGACTACTGTTATAACCCCTCACACCAGACTACTGACATAACCCCTCACACTAGACTACTGACATAACCCCTCACACTAGACTACTGACATAACCCCTCACACTAGACTACTGACATAACCCCTCACACTAGACTACTGTTACAACCCCTCACACTAGACTACTGTTATAACCCCTCACACTAGACTACTGTTAATTTTATTAATTTATTTTATTTCACCTTTATTTAACCAGGTAGGCAAGTTGAGAACAAGTTCTCATTTACAATTGCGACATGGCCAAGATAAAGCAAAGCAGTTCGACAGATACAACGACACAGAGTTACACATGGAGTAAAACAAACATACAGTCAATAATACAGTATAAACAAGTCTATATACGATGTGAGCAAATGAGGTGAGAAGGGAGGTAAAGGCAAAAAAGGCCATGGTGGCAAAGTAAATACAATATAGCAAGTAAAACACTGGAATGGTCGTTTTGCAATGGAAGAATGTGCAAAGTAGAAATAAAAATAATGGGGTGCAAAGGAGCAAAATAAATAAATAAATTAAATACAGTTGGGAAAGAGGTAGTTGTTTGGGCTAAATTATAGGTGGGCTATGTACAGGTGCAGTAATCTGTGAGCTGCTCTGACAGTTGGTGCTTAAAGCTAGTGAGGGAGATAAGTGTTTCCAGTTTCAGAGATTTTTGTAGTTCGTTCCAGTCATTGGCAGCAGAGAACTGGAAGGAGAGGCGGCCAAAGAAAGAATTGATTTTGGGGGTGACTAGAGAGATATACCTGCTGGAGCGTGTGCTACAGGTGGGAGATGCTGTGGTGACCAGCGAGCTGAGATAAGGGGGGACTTTACCTAGCAGGGTCTTGTAGATGACATGGAGCCAGTGGGTTTGGCGACGAGTATGAAGTGAGGGCCAGCCAACGAGAGCGTACAGGTCACAATGGTGGGTAGTATATGGGGCTTTGGTGACAAAACGGATTGCACTGTGATAGACTGCATCCAATTTGTTGAGTAGGGTATTGGAGGCTATTTTGTAAATGACATCGCCAAAGTCGAGGGTTGGTAGGATGGTCAGTTTTACAAGGGTATGTTTGGCAGCATGAGTGAAGGATGCTTTGTTGCGAAATAGGAAGCCAATTCTAGATTTAACTTTGGATTGGAGATGTTTGATATGGGTCTGGAAGGAGAGTTTACAGTCTAACCAGACACCTAAGTATTTGTAGTTGTCCACGTATTCTAAGTCAGAGCCGTCCAGAGTAGTGATGTTGGACAGGCGGGTAGGTGCAGGTAGCGATCGGTTGAAGAGCATGCATTTAGTTTTACTTGTATTTAAGAGCAATTGGAGGCCACAGAAGGAGAGTTGTATGGCATTGAAGCTTGCCTGGAGGGTTGCTAACACAGTGTCCAAAGAAGGGCCAGAAGTATACAGAATGGTGTCGTCTGCGTAGAGGTGGATCAGAGACTCACCAGCAGCAAGAGCGACCTCATTGATATATACAGAGATGAGAGTCGGTCCAAGAATTGAACCCTGTGGCACCCCCATAGAGACTGCCAGAGGTCCGGACAGCAGACCCTCCGATTTGACACACTGAACTTTATCAGAGAAGTAGTTGGTGAACCAGGCGAGGCAATCATTTGAGAAACTGGATGGTTCCGACCTTGAATATGTGGACATCTATAAGTACCTAGGTGTCTGGCTAGACTGCAAACTCTCCTTCCAGACTCATATCAAACATCTCCAATCGAAAATCAAATCAAGAGTCGGCTTTCTATTCCGCAACAAAGCCTCCTTCACTCACGCCGCCAAGCTTACCCTAGTAAAACTGACTATCCTTCCGATCCTCGACTTCGGCGATGTCATCTACAAAATGGCTTCCAACACTTTACTCAGCAAACTGGATGCAGTCTATCACAGTGCCATCTGTTTTGTCACTAAAGCACCTTATACCACCCACCACTGCGACCTGTATGCTCTGGTCGGCTGGCCCTCGTTACATATTCGTCGCCAGACCCACTGGCTCCAGGTCATCTACAAGTCCATGCTAGGTAAAGCTCCGCCTTATCTCAGTTCACTGGTCACGATGGCAACACCCATCCGTAGCACGCGCTCCAGCAGGTGTATCTCACTGATCATCCCTAAAGCCAACACCTCATTTGGCCGCCTTTCGTTCCAGTACTCTGCTGCCTGTGACTGGAACGAATTGCAAAAATCGCTGAAGTTGGAGACTTTTATCTCCCTCACCAACTTCAAACATCAGCTATCTGAGCAGCTAACCGATCGCTGCAGCTGTACATAGTCTATTGGTAAATAGCCCACCCATTTTCACCTACCTCATCCCCATACTGTTTTTATTTATTTAATTGCTCTTTTGCACACCAATATCTCTACCTGTACATGACCATCTGATCATTTATCACTCCAGTGTTAATCTGCAAAATTGTAATTATTCACCTACCTCCTCATGCCTTTTGCACACATTGTATATAGACTCCCCCCTTTGTTTTCTACTGTGTTATTGACTTGTTAATTGTTTATTCCATGTGTAACTCTGTGTTGTCTGCTCACACTGCTATGCTTTATCTTGGCCAAGTCGCAGTTGCAAATGAGAACTTGTTCTCAACTGGCCTACCTGGTTAAATAAAGGTGAAATAAAAAATAAAAAAATAAAAACCAAGGCTGTCGAGTCTGCCGATGAGGATGTGGTGATTGACAGAGTCGAAAGCCTTGGCCAGATCAATGAATACGGCTGCACAGCAATGTTTCTTATCGATGGCGGTTAAGATACCGTTTAGGACCTTGAGCGTGGCTGAGGTGCACCCATGACCAGCTCTGAAACCAGATTGCATAGCAGAGAATGTATGGTGAGATTCGAAATGGTCGGTAATCTGTTTGTTGACTTGGCTTTCGAAGACCTTAGAAAGGCATGGTAGGATAGATATAGGTCTGTAGCAGTTTGGGTCAAGAGTGTCCCCCCCTTTGAAGAGGGGGATGACCGCAGCTGCTTTCCAATCTTTGGGAATCCCAGACGACACGAAAGAGAGGTTGAACAGGCTAGTAATAGGGGTGGCAACAATTTCGGCAGATAATTTTAGAAAGAAAGGGTCCAGATTGTCTAGCCCGGCTGATTTGTAGGGGTCCAGATTTTGCAGCTCTTTCAGAACATCAGCTGAACGGATTTGGGAGAAGGAGAAATGGGGAAGGCTTGGGCGAGTTGCTGTTGGGGGTGCAGTGCTCTTGACCGGGGTAGGAGTAGCCAGGTGGAAAGCATGGCCAGCCGTAGAAAAATGCTTATTGAAATTCTCAATTATGGTGGATTTATCAGTGGTGACAGTGTTTCCTATCTTCAGTGCAGTGGGCAGATGGGAGGAGGTGTTCTTATTCTCCATGGACTTTACAGTGTCCCAGAACTTTTTTGAGTTAGTGTTGCAGGAAGCAAATTTCTGCTTGAAAAAGCTAGCCTTGGCTTTTCTAACTGCCTGTGTATAATGGTTTGTAGCTTCCCTGAACAGCTGCATATCACGGGGGCTGTTCGATGCTAATGCAGAACGCCATAGGATGTTTTTGTGTTGGTTAAGGCCAGTCAGGTCTGGGGAGAATCAAGGGCTATATCTGTTCCTGGTTCTAAATTTCTTGAATGGGGCATGTTTATTTAAGATGGTTAGGAAGGCAGTTTTAAAAAATATCCAGGCATCCTCTACTGACGGGATGAGATCAATATCCTTCCAGGATACCCCGGCCAGATCGATTAGAAAGGCCTGCTCGTTGAAGTGTTTCAGGGAGCGTTTTACAGTGATGAGTGGAGGTCGTTTGACCGCAAAGCAGAGGTATATTTAGAGGGCAAGTTGGTTAGGATGATATCTATGAGGGTGCCCGTGTTTAAGGCTTTGGGGTGGTACCTGGTAGGTTCATTGATAATTTGTGTGAGATTGAGGGCATCAAGTTTAGATTGTAGGATGGCTGGGGTGTTAAGCATATTCCAGTTTAGGTCGCCTAGCAGCACGAGCTCTGAAGATAGATGGGGGGCAATCAGTTCACATATGGTGTCCAGAGCACAGCTGGGGGCAGAGGGTGGTCTATAGCAGGCGCCAACAGTGAGAGACTTGTTTTTAGAGAGGTGGATTTTTAAAAGTAGAAGTTCAAATTGTTTGGGTACAGACCTGGATAGTAGGACAGAACTCTGCAGGCTATCTTTGCAGTAGATTGCAACACCGCCCCCTTTGGCAGTTCTATCTTGTCTGAAAATGTTGTAGTTTGGAATTAAAATTTCTGAATTTTTGGTGGTCTTCCTAAGCCAGGATTCAGACACAGCTAGAACATCCGGGTTGGCAGAGTGTGCTAAAGCAGTGAATAGAACAAACTTAGGGAGGAGGCTTCTAATGTTAACATGCATGAAACCAAGGCTATTACGGTTACAGAAGTTGTCAAAAGAGAGCGCCTGGGGAATAGGAGTGGAGCTAGGCACTGCAGGGCCTGGATTCACCTCTACATCGCCAGAGGAACATAGGAAGAGTAGAATAAGGGTGCGGCTAAAAGCAATAAGAATTGGTCGTCTAGAACGTCTGGAACAGAGAGTAAAAGGAGGTTTCTGGGGGCGGTAAAATAGCATCAAGGTATAATGTACAGACAAAGGTATGTGAATACAGTGGAGGTAAACCTAGGTATTGAGTGATGAAGACAGAGATATTGTCTCTAGAAACATCATTGAAACCAGGAGATGTCATTGCATGTGTGGGTGGTGGAACTAATAGGTTGGATAAGGTATAGTGAGCAGGACTAGAGGCTCTACAGTGAAATAAGCCAATAAACACTAACCAGAACAGCAATGGACAAGACATATTGACATTAAGGAGAGGCATGCTTAGTCGAGTGATCAAAAGGGTCCAGTGAGTGGAGAGGTTGGTTGGGGGTCACGGTGATTTAGACAGCTAGCCAGGCCATCGGTAGCAAGCTAGCATAGGATGGAGGTCTGTTGTTAGCCATCTCTTGCTTTCCGTCAGTAGATTTGTGGGGTTCTGTGTGGTAGAGGGGATTAATCCAAATCACACAACAACAACAAAACAACAAAAATAAAAACAATAGATAGAGGCCCAAGAAGAAAACATAATAATAATAATAATAATAATAATAAAAATAAATAAATTGTCCGATTGTCTATTCAGATAGCAGCCGATAAGACAGCTAACGGTTAGCAGGCCGCAGATGGGCGTTCAGGTAACGTCGCGACAGAGGAGCCAGCCGGATCTCCTTCGGGTAGATAACGTCGGCAGTCCAGTTGTGAAGGCCCGGTGGGGCTCCGCGTAGGCAGTAAAACGGGTCCGGATAGGTGACTGCAGCCCAGGAGTGATTGATGGAACTCAGGAGTGATTGACGGAGCTGGCTAGCTCCGGAATAATTGATGTTTGCTCCGGAATCGACGAAAGCCGATAGTCACACGGATAGCAGCTAGATAGCTGTGAGATCCAGGTATGAATGTCCAGAGAGCGGTTGAAATCCAGGGACATGGAGAGAAAAATTGGTCCGGTATGTTCTGTTCCGAGCCTAAAGGCGCTGCGTGGTTAGCTGAATATAGATTTTCGAGCTAAAGGATAGCTGATGACCACAAACCGTGGTTAGCTGAATACTAACGATTTGCCAGTAAAGAAGCTAACTAGCTTCTGAACTAGCTTCTGATTAGCTTCTGGATTAGCTTCTGGGCTAGCTTCTGGCTAGCTCCTGGCTGCAGTTTCTGGCTAGCTTCTGTACCATACATAGTGTCCTGTAGCTGCAGGGCTTACAGTGGAGTTTCTGGCTAGCTTCTTGGAGGATTACAGATTTGAGTTAAATAATACTTTTTTATGAATATAAATTGGTGAGGCGGGTTGCAGGAGAGTGTTTTGAAGATGAGTTGATGGAAAATTTAAAAAATGTATGTGAAAAAAGTTGTAAATATATATATATACAGGACACGACAAGACGAGGACAAAAGATGTCTGAACTGCTATGCCATCTTGGGTAATAATATAACACCTCACACTAGACTACTGTTATAACCCCTCACTGTACCATACATACCGTAGCTGCAGGACTTACAGTAGGATAGCAGTGATATAGTGTCCTGTCTCTTCCTCCCTACTGTACCATACCGTAGCTGCAGGGCTTACAGTAGGATAGCAGTGATATAGTGTCCTGTCTCTTCAGTGTGTGTGTCTTATGTGACATTAATAGTACTCTGATAAATTACCTCCCTGAGTGGAGTAGGCTTCTATCACAACCACTGGGTCCACATAACTACTGGTGTGTGTGTGTGTGTGTGTGTGTGTGTGTGTGTGTGTGTGTGTGTGTGTGTGTGTGTGTGTGTGTGTGTGTGTGTGTGTGTGTGTGTGTGTGTGTGTGTGTGTGTGTGTGTGTGTGTGTGCTGAACTGCATGCTAGATCTATTTAAAACCCAACACATGCCAGCTAAACACCCCATGCCTCTGTTACTGTGGCAACTAACTACTTTCTTCATTTGCTAGCGTTGCCCTTAACAACATTGTCAGCATGTCTCTATTCCAACAGTCTGACTGGCTGGTTTCACTCCGTTTAGTTCACGAATCGTGAATTCACCTTTAGTTATAGAAATGTCTGCGTTCGTGAAAAGACTATTATTTGTTTATTGGTCATCAGTAGGAATCAAGACCATTTGTAACCACATTTACTTTGAGGATCATCGGTTTTATGTGAATAAACTGGACACGATGGTGTTAGTAAGATAAAGAGGATATAGTTACAGAGCATTATGGGTACTGCTACAGAGCATTATGGGTACTGTTACAGAGCATTATGGGTACTGTTACAGAGCATTATGGGTACTGTTACAGAGCATTATGGGTACTGTTACAGAGCATTATGGGTACTGTTACAGAGCATTATGGGTACTGTTACAGATCATTATGGGTACTATTACTGAGCATTATGGGTACTATTACAGAGTAGTATGGGTACTGTTACAGAGCATTATGGGTACTGTTACAGAGCATTATGGGTACTATTACAGAGCATTATGGGCACTGTAACAGAGCATTATGGGTACCGTTACAGAGCATTATGGGTACCGTTACAGAGCATTATGGGTACTGTTCAGAGCATTATGGGTACTGTAACAGAGCATTATGGGTACCGTTACAGAGCATTATGGGTACTGTTCAGAGCATTATGGGTACTGTAACAGAGCATTATGGCTACTCTAACAGAGCATTATGGGTACTATTAGAGAGCATTATGGGTACTGTAACAGAGCATTATGGGTAATGTTCAGAGCATTATGGGTACTGTAACAGAGCATTATGGCTACTCTAACAGAGCATTATGGGTACTGTTACAGAGCATTATGGGTACTGTTACAGAGCATTATGGGTACTGTAACAGAGCATTATGGGTACTGTTCAGATACATTTGTACATTTTCTAAAAACCTGTTTTCGCTTTGTCATGATGGGGTGTTGTGATGTCATGATGGGGTGTTGTGATGTCATGATGGGGTATTGTGATGTCATTATGGGGTATTGTGTGTAGATTGAAGAGGAAATGTTTTTATTCCTGTATGTGGACACCCCTTCAAATGAGTGGATACTGCTATTTCAGCCACACCTGTTGCTGACTGGTATATGAAATCGAGCACACAGCCATGCAATCTCCATAGACAAACATTGGCAGTAGAATGGCCTTACTGAAAATCTCAGTGACCTTCAACGTGGCACTGTCATAGGATGCCACCCGTCCAACAAGTCAGTTCATCAATTCATCAACTCTAAGTGCTGTGATTGCTAAGTGGAACTGTCTAGGAGCAACAACGGCTCAGCCGCAAAGTGGTAGACCACACCGCTGAGTGCTGAACTGTTTAGAGCATACAAATCATCTGTCTACGGTTGCAACACTCACTACCGATTTCCAAATTGCCTCTGGAAGCAACATCAGCACAAAAGCTTCCCCGATGGGGAGCTTCATGAAATGGGTTTCAATGGCCGAGCAGCCACACACAAGCCTAAGATCACCATGCGCAATGCCAAGCGTCGGCTGGAGTGGTGTAAAGCTCGCCACCATTGGACTCTGGAGCAGTGGAAACGCGTTCTCTGCAGTGATGAATCACGCTTCACCATCTGGCAGTCTGACGGACAAATCTTGGTTTGGCGGATGCCAGGAGATACTACCTATCCCAATGCATAGTTACCAACTGTAAAGTTTGGTGGAGGAGGAATAATGGTCTGGGGCTGTTTTTCATGGTTCAGGCCCCTTAGTTCCAGTGAAGGGAGGTCTTAACACTACAGCATAAAGACATTCTAGGCGATTCTGTGCTTCCAACATTGTGGCAAGAGTTTGGGGAAGGCCCTTTCCTGTTTCAGCATAACAATGCCTCCGTGCACAAAGCGAGGTCCATACAGAAATGGTTTGTCGAGATCGGTGTGACTGGCCTGCACAGAGCCCTGACCTCAACCCCATCAAACACCTTTGGGATGAATTGGAATGCCGACAGCGAGCCAGGGCCTAATCGCCAAACATCCAGTGCCCAACCTCACTAATGCGCTTGTGGTTGAACGGAAGCAATTCCCCACAGCAATGTTCCAACATCTAGTGGAAAGATTGAATGCTGTTATAGCAGCAAAGGGACCAACTCTAGTTTAATGCCCATGATTTTGTAACCATCTGGATTTCACCGTGATAACAGTCGACTGCTCAATGGGGAGAGCACTGCACTGCAAGCCAGCAACACAACAACACAGAGCACAGTGTCCTTCGCTCCCGAGTCCCGCTTGCTGAGCACCGCTGTCCTGCAGTAACTTAGAGGGACGTAGCTAGGTGACAAGCAGTAGTAGCTAGATAGTAGCAGGTCAGGGTGACAGGCAGTAGTAGCTAGATAGTATCAGGCCAGGGTGACAGGCAGTAGCTAGATAGTAGCAGGTCAGGGTGACAGACAGTACCTAGATTGTATAAGGCCAGGGTCACAGGCAGCAGCTAGATTGTATAAGGCCAGGGTGACAGGCAGTAGCTAGATTGTATCAGGCCAGGGTGACAGGCAGTAGCTAGATAGTAGCAGTTCAGGGTGACAAGCAGTAGCTAGATAGTAGCAGGTCAGGGTCACAGGCAGCTAAAGCACATTTGTTGCTTTACTAGTCTGATAAAAATTGAATGATTCTGAACACTCCCATGTCCCAACTTCGACAGACAAGTTTCAAGTTTCAAGCCATAAGCATTAACTAGCTAGCTGTGGATGCAGAGGATCTTAAAACGGTCTCTCTACTGCGGTCCCTGTTGATGTGGATCAGGGCATGTTCCCTCCTCTACTTCCTGAAGCCAACAATCAACTGTTTTGTTTTGCTGACGTTGATGGAAAGGTTGTTGACCTGACGTGGCGTGCTGTGTTGTGGTGTGTTGTGGTGTTGTATGGTGTGGCGTTGTGTGTTGTGGTGTTGTATTGTGTGGCGTTGTGTGTTGTGGTGTTGTATTGTGTGGCGTTGTGTGTTGTGGTGTTGTATTGTGTGGCGTTGTGTGTTGTGGTGTTGTATTGTGTGGCGTTGTGTGTTGTGGTGTTGTATTGTGTGGCGTTGTGTGTTGTGGTGTTGTATTGTGTGGCGTTGTGTGGCGTGGTGTTGTTGGCTGCCTGACATTTTTATGAACAGAACACAACTATTTTCCGTCGGTTTTACCACAATAAATTATATTGAAAAAGTGTTTTAATGACTAGATTACTAATCTACCACTTTCACCTGAAAATCCCACCACAATAATTAATTGACAGGTCTGAAACCCAACCAACGAAGCCAGTGATTCTCAAGCATCCCGCCCCTTCCCTGAAAACACCACCCATAGTGATTGATAGACAGCTCTGAAACCCTACCAACTCTGTGACTCTCACAAATATCCTGTTTCTGCCCACAGTGATTGATTGACAAATTGATTGACTAACTGTTAAGAATGTGGCCAGAAGAAAACCAACATGAGGAAATTAAAAGAACAATGGGAGGAGTCAGGATTTACATTAGAATAATGACATCATAATCATGTAGATTAACATTAGAATAATGACATCATAATTATGTAGATTAACATTAGAATAATGACATCATAATTATGTAGATTAACATTAGAATAATGACATCATAATCATGTAGATTTACATTAGAATAATGACATCATAATACTGTAGATTAACATTAGAATAATGACATCATAATCATGTAGATTTACATTAGAATAATGACATCATGATAATGTAGATTAACATTAGAATAATGACATCATAATCATGTAGATTTACATTAGAATAATGACATCATAATAATGTAGATTAACATTAGAATAATGACATCATGATAATGTAGATTTACATTAGAATAATGACATCATAATATTGTAGTACAATTAGAAATATGAACTTTGATTGATCTTTTAATATGTTTCTTTCTAGATATGGCAGTGTTCTATGGAAGGGCATTGGACAAAAACTCTCAACTAGAAAAAGCAAACTTTAGTTTATCATTCAAATTTGGTCATTGATCATGTTTACATAAAAATAATATTGCAAATGAGTCATTCATTGATCATGATCAAATTTGTTAGTTTAGGTTAGAGCAGTGTCACGACTTCCACCGTGGTCGGCTCCTCTCCTTGTTCGGGCTCCTCTCCTTGTTCGGGCTCCTCTCCTTGTTCGGGCTCCTCTCCTTGTTCGGGCTCCTCTCCTTGTTCGGGCTCCTCTCCTTGTTCGGGCTCCTCTCCTTGTTCGGGCTCCTCTCCTTGTTCGGGCTCCTCTCCTTGTTCGGGCTCCTCTCCTTGTTCGGGCTCCTCTCCTTGTTCGGCTCCTCTCCTTGTTCGGGCTCCTCTCCTTGTTCGGGCTCCTCTCCTTGTTCCGGGCTCCTCTCCTTGTTCGGGCTCCTCTCCGGGCTCCTCTCCTTGTTCGGGCTCCTCTCCTTGTTCGGGTCGGGGCGCTCCTTCAACGGGCTCCTCTCCTTGTTCGGCTCTCCTTGTTCGGGCTCCTCTCCTTGTTCGGGCTCCTCTCCTTGTTCGGGTGGCGTTCAACGTCACCGGCTTCTTAGCCATCGCCGCTCCATTTTTTTTTTTTGCTATCAATATTTTTGAATAGCAACAGTGAGTAGACTACATATTTGACAACAAATCAAGGAAGAAACAGAATAATCCTAGAAGTATAAGGAATAACAAGTGTATTCTCAGGTAAAGCACATGGCCGTTCAGCTTTTCCTCTGACATTGCCTTGTATGAAGTGCTGTCACCATGACCATGTTAAAACTCTTTTGGGATAGGGGGCAGCATTTTCACATTTGGATGAATAGCGTGCCCAGAGTGAACTGCCTCCTACTCTGTCGCAGATGCTAATATATGCATATTATTATTAGTATTGGATAGAAAACACTCTGAAGTTTCTAAAACTGTTTGAATGATGTATGTGAGTATAACAGAACTCATATGGCAGGCAAAAACCTGAGAAAAATCCAACCAGGAAGTGGGACATCTGAGGTTTGTAGTTTTTCAAAGCTTGGCCTACCGAATACACATTGAGATATGGATAAAGTTGCACTTCCTACGGCTTCCACTAGATGTCCGCCGTCTTTAGGAACTTGAGGATTGTGCTATAAAGGAGGGGCTCATGAGACCTCTGAGTCAGTGGTCTGGCAGAGAGCCTTGGTCTCATGACGCGTGCTCCCGACAGTTACCTCTCTTTCCAATGCTTTTCTTCACACAAAGGAATTCTCTGGTTGGAACATTATTGATGTTTTATGTTTTATGTTCGACATGTTTGTAAAGGACTGTAACGAAACCTTTCGAGTGTTTGTCTGGACGAAGTGCCTGCGCCTCATGAAGATGGATTACTGGGCTGAACACGCTAACAACAAGTGGCTATTTGGACATAAATGATGGACTTTATGGAACTTTATTGTTGAACTGGGATTCCTGGGAGTGCCTTCTGATGAAGATCATCAAAGGTAAGTGAATATTTATGGTGTAACTTCTAACTTCTGTTGACTCCAACATGGCGGATATTTCTCAGGCTGTTTTGGGCTCTGAGCGCCGTTCTCAGATTAAGCTTTTTCCGTAAAGGTTTTTTGAAATCTGACACAGCGGTTGCATTAAGGAGAAGTCTATCTTTTATCAATGTTTATTATTAGTATTTCTGCAAAATCACCGGATGTTTTGGAATCAAAACATTACTGTACGTAACGCGCCAATGTAAACTGAGATTTTTGGATATAAATATCCACATTATCGAACAAAACATACATGTATTGTGTAACATGATGTCCTATGAGTGTCATCTGATGAAGATCATCAAAGGTTAGTGTTTAATTTGATCTCTATTTCTGCTTTTTGTGACTCCTCTCTTTGGCTGGAAAAATGGCTGTGTTATTTTGACTTGGCTATGACCTAACATAATGATATGTTTTGCTTTCGCTGTAAATTGGACACGATGGGTAGATTAACAAGATGTTTATCTTTCATTTGCTGTATTGGACTTGTTAATGTGTGAAAGTTACATATTTCTAAAAAATATGTTTGAATTTCGCGGGCTGCCTTTTCAGCGGAATGTTGTGGAAGGGTTCCGCTAGCAGAACGCCTGCCCTAGAAAGGTTAAACCTCTTAGCTGCATGCATATTGGATTCAAAGAGAAGAGTTTTATTCTGTTGATATTACATACCAAGCCAAGTGGAGCTGTTTGTTTTATCTTGTGCTTTTTGATTTTAGAACACAGGGTATACAGACACAACTTGGCTACATTGTAACCACAAAGTGGCCACGGTGCGCTCGCATATGGGGCTCACCCGGGGACTGGTCCTTTTGTAACTACATAAAAAACATTTTAACAATGTGATTTAACCGATGGATGTTGGGAAAATAGATGGCAGAATGCAGAATGGTGTTAAACGCCTGTAAACAGCTTGGGGATTATTTCATAGATTTAATCATGTAATATTAGACCTACTGATTATTTCTCAAATGCAATGTACTCATTGACAGCCCATGAGCTACCCAACATGCAATTCTCTGAAGAGATGCAACCTTTGGTAGGCTGATGGAAGGCTACTCAGAGTCAGGGGCTGCGTTATACATCGAACCCAAGACATGCCTTGACCGTGCTCATCGTGGTTCTGGCAGGCAAAGTGAAATGATGGTGGTCCACTCAGCTCAATAATATATAACACCATTGGTCCGACATCATCAGAACAAGAAACAAAGATAAAAATGTAACAGCACAACAAAATGAATAAACCATTTTCTTTCACAGGTGCCTTTTAATTTTTAACACCAGTGGTGCAACTAGTGATTTCTGACAGCGCTGAACCAACACAGTGGCGAAGCAACATTTCAGAGTGGTCTAAACCATTCATCTAGAGGTGACGGGGGTGGTCTAAACCATTCATCTAGAGGTGATGGGGTGGTCAAAACCATTCATCTAGAGGTGACGGGAGTGGTCAAAACCATTCATCTAGAGGTGACGGGAGTGGGGGTGGTCTAAACCATTCATCTAGAGGTGACGGGGTGGTCAAAACCATTCATCTAGAGGTGGTCAAAACCATTCATCTAGAGGTGACGGGGTGGTCAAAACCATTCATCTAGAGGTGACGGGTGGTCAAAACCATTCATCGGGGTGGTCAAAACCATTCATCTAGAGGTGAGGGGGTGGTCAAAACCATTCATCTAGAGGTGACGGGGGTGGTCAAAACCACTCATCTAGAGGTGACGGGGTGGTCAAAACCATTCATCTAGAGGTGACGGGGTGGTCAAAACCATTAATCTAGAGGTGACAGGGGTGGTCAAAACCATTCATCTAGAGGTGACGGGGGTGGTCAAAACCATTCATCTAGAGGTGACGGGGGGGGTCAAAACCATTCATCTAGGTGACGGGGTGGTCAAAACCATTCATCTAGAGGTAATCTAGGGGTGGTCAAAACCATTCATCTAGAGAGGTGTCAAAACCATTCATCTAGAGGTGAGGGTGGTCAAAACCATTCATCTAGAGGTGACGGGGGGTGGTCAAAACCATTCATCTAGAGGTGACAGGGGTGGTCAAAACCATTCATCTAGAGGTGATGGGGGTGGTCAAAACCATTCATCTAGAGGTGATGGGGGTGGTCAAAACCATTCATCTAGAGGGTGGTCAAAACCATTCATCTGACGGGGTGGTCAAAACCATTCATCTAGAGGTGACGGGGTGGTCAAAACCATTAATCTAGAGGTGACGGGGTGGTCAAAACCATTCATCTAGAGGTGACGGGGTGGTCAAAACCATTCATCTAGAGGTGACGGGGTGGTCAAAACCATTCATCTAGAGGTGACGGGGGTGGTTAAAACCATTCATCTAGAGGTGACGGGGTGGTTAAAACCATTCATCTAGAGGTGACAGGGGTGATCAAAACCATTCATCTCAAGGTGATGGGGGTGGTCAAAACCACTCATCTAGAGGTGATGGGGGTGGTCAAAACCACTCATCTAGAGGTGACGGGGTGGTCAAAACCATTCATCTAGAGGCGACGGGGGGAGGGAAGCAACATTTTAGAGTGGTCAAAACCATTCATCTAGAGGTGGCGGGGTGGTCCAAACCATTCATCTTAAGGCAAAGGGGATGGGTCCAAAATGCATTCTGTAAATTTGTATGTAATATATAAAATGGATATATCTGTTTTAATACAGACTTGCTCAAAACATTACTAGTAATTGAAAATGACAAATTACCCAATGGATCATTATAATTTTCTGGAAATAAAAAATTGGTGTGTGATTATTTAAGATACTCTTTGAAGAGGTAGGGTTTCAGATGTTCTCGGAAGATGGGCAGGGACTGCTGTTCTAGCTTCAGGGAGAAGATGGTTCCACCATTGGAGTGCCAGGACAGAGAAGATCTTGGACTGGGCTGAGTGGCGGGAGTTTCCCTCCCATAAGAGTTGGAGGGACAAGAGACGTCGTACTCGGGTTGGGGTGGACAGTTTGAGCAGAGCCTGAATGTAGGGAGATGACACGTGCCTGGATTAGAACCTGTGCTGCTTCCTGTGTGAGGTAGGGTCGTACTCTAATGTGCTAATGGGTGTTATAGAGCCTGAACCTGTAGGAGCGAGTCACTGCTTCGATGTTTGCAGAGAACGACAGGGTGTTGACCCAGGGTCACGCCAAGGTTCTTTGTGCTCTGGAAGGGGGACACCGTGGAGATGTCAACTGTTGTTGTGTCTTTGGCTATGCCGGATTAAGTGATATCACATGCTATTCTATAAAATTATTTCTCCGTAATGAATATTACCTGATTGAGCTAATCATGTAAATGTAATTAACTAGAGAGTGGGGGCACCACAAAATAATATTTACAGAGCTGATATCTTCCGAATAAACTCTTAAAGACCTAGTAATATTTTACATCAATAGCAGTCAATATTCATAGTCACCTTAATTCAGTCTCATGTGAAAGTTGTAAATTCTTGGTTATCTGCACGAACCCTGGCTAACAAGTTGAATCAGCAATACAAAATTGGGTTTAATTATTTATTTACTAAATACCTAACTAATCACACAGAATTACACATACACATAATTAATCATAACTTGATTACAAATTACGTCATAAAGGAAAACGTCCCTAGCGGACGGAACAGATATGACAGCTGGTTACACAAAAGAAAGACTGAGGGACACTGAGGGACACAAGGCGAAGCTGTGAACAGATATGAACAGCTGGTTACACAAAGGAAAAGGGGCTGGTTTGAGTGAAAGAGCGGGAAGACTGAGGACCAAAGGAAGAAGCTGTGCTATCGTAAATACAGTATCTTATGCATTCTAAATTACCGCTCATTTGGAAAATGAAAATGCAATAAATATTTACTCTGAGCTGCGCTTCAGTAGGTTGGTGGTAGATGGAAGGCCGTGTTGCCAAACCGAGTCCTCTGTCCTTTGAAGAATGTCTCTGGTGGTCAATTGGATACGTTGTAGTAACGTCGTTGTGTGATAGACGAGATACTCTGTCTGTTCCTTCCTAACCCTCGTTTGCAGCTGCTGTTGCTAACTCAACGGCTAGGAGGTACCATTCGCAACCAAAGCTCTTAGTTATTAGTTAGTTATTATCTGAATCATTCTGACATCGGACCGTCGTCCTCACATCCTCCGAACAGGAGGTTATATTGTCGCCAAGGCTTTATATAGTGGAGCGAGAAGGGTGTGTCTGAAATGTTTTATAGCCCATGTTCCTTCACAGGGGCGGGCCACTGATTGAGCAGAGCCCTAACCTTATGAAAACCCAATTCTCACATTTTAGAAGCTAAAATCACATTTCATCCCATCACGAGTAATTTAATATTCAAACATTTAAATTGAACAACAATTCCATGTGAATCCGATAACTCTGATGTGTAGACTTTCCACTGTAGAGTTTATGTAATCTTATCATTGATGAGAATGTCTCAGATGACAACCGAACTGACATCATATTCATTAAGTACCACCGCATATGTTCAATTGGTCGGAATTCCAGAATATAGTTAATTTCCCCCCACATTCTGATGTTCCCAGAATCTCTATGTTAACCAAGGGGTTTGCAAATGTAACATCAGTAGTGTAGAGAGAGGAAAAAGGGGGGAAGAGGTATTTATGACTGTCATAAACCTACCCCCAGGCCAACGTCATGACACCGTCATGGAGAGGTCTTGGAGAGGGTAAGCCTTCCCCGCAGCTCGAGGTTGAGGTTGAGCTTGAGGTGGTGGGCCGACAAAACAAGCTGAGATATCTGCCAGGCAGATATGTTTTGCTACCTGGATGTCAGAAGGGGGAAAGGAGAAAAGTAGTTGAGTAGGAGAGACCATGTGAGGATAGGACGAGCTGAGTGACTTGGTGTTTAGAGAGAATAGGAGAGGACCTAGAACCGAGCCCTGGGGGACACCAGTAGTGTGAGTACGTGGTGCAGACACAGATCCTCTCCAAGACACATGGTAGATGCGACCTGCCAGGTAGGTCATAGCTTTTTGTGCATAGCTTGAGCCACCAAGTCCTGAGAGGCTGGAAAGGAGGATCTGATTGTTCAAGGTGTCGAATGCAGTGGATAGATCTAGGAGGATGAGACCTGAGGAGAGAGAGAGAGAGAGAGAGAGTCAGCTTTGGCAGTTCTGTGAGCAGCCGTGACACAGAGAAGAACGGTCTCGGTTGAGTGACCCTCCTTGAAGCCTGACTGGTTAGGGTCAAGAAGATCATTCTGAGAGAGATAGCCAGAGGGTTGGTCAGAGAGACCACGCCAAAGTGTTTTCGAAAGGAAAGAAAGAAGGAATACCGGTCTATAGTTTATGACGTCATAGTGTTGGTTTCTTGAGGAGGGGAGCGACTCGTGCCATTTTGAAGTCAGAGGGATCCCGTGGTCAGGGATGAGTTGAGGGACATCAGGAATGGTAGAAGGTCTCCAGAGATGGTCTGGAGAAGGGAAGAGGGGATTGGGTCAAGCGGCCAGACCTCACTAGTCACAGGATGTCATCTGGAGAGAGAGGGGAGAAAGAGGTCAAGGCGTAGGGTATCTCTGTGTGAGTGGGACCAGTGGACTCAATAGGCTGAGTAAATGAGTGGGACCAGTGGACTCAATAGGCTGAGTGAATGAGTGGGACCAGTGGACTCAGTAGGCTGAGTGAATGAGTGGGACCAGTGGACTCAATAGGCTGAGTGAATGAGTGGGACCAGTGGACTCAATAGGCAGAGTGAATGAGTAGGACCAGTGGACTCAGTAGGCTGAGTGAACAAGTGGGACCAGTGGACTCAATAGGCTGAGTGAATGAAGTGGGACCAGTGGACTCAGTAGGCTGAGTGAATGAGTGGGACCAGTGGACTCAAGGGTTAGGCTGAGTGAATGAGTGGGACCAGTGGACTCAGTAGGCTGATTTTGAATGCCCACAGTGGGACCAGTGGACTCAGCCATAGGCAGAGTGAATGAGTGGGACCAGTGGACTCAATAGGCAGAGTGAATGAGTGGGACCAGTGGACTCAATAGGCAGAGTGAATGAGTAGGACCAGTGGACTCAGTAGGCTGAGTGAACAAGTGGGACCAGTGGACTCAATAGGCTGAGTGAATGAAGAGTGGAGCAGATGGTGTCAAAATTATTTTCAAAGTGGTTAACAATATCGCAGAGAGGCAGGGGGGGACAGGGTGGGGGATTAAGGAGGGTGGCAAAAAGAGGGTTAGAAGCAGAAGCTTGAAAATTTAGAGTGATAGAAAGTGGCTTTCGCAGCGCATACAGAGGAAGAGAAGGTAGCGAAAAGGATGATAGGTTCTCCGGAACTTTAATTTTCCCCAACTGCCCACAGCCCTGTTAGATCGCAATGTGTCACTCAGCCACGGAGCACGAGGGGAGGACTACCTCGTCACATGACCATGACCGACTCATGTGCGCTACATTCGTGCCCCTTTGACCTCCTCCCCATATTGGGCAGTATTGTAACACGCAGGATGTGAACCTGGGTTTCCCATGGGAGAAACCAACGTTTAGACCAATAGGAAACCAACGTTTAGACCAATAGGAAACCAACGTTTAGACCAATAGCAAACCAACGTTTAGACCAATAGGAAACCAACATTTAGACCAATAGCAAACCAACGTTTAGACCAGGAGGAAACCAACGTTTAGACCAATAGGAAACCAACGTTTAGACCAATAGCAAACCAATGTTTAGACCAATGGGAAACCAACGTTTAGACCAATAGGAAACTCCTCTTAGACCAATAGGAAACCAACGTTTAGACCAAGAGGAAACTCCTTTAAGACCAGGAGGAAACCAACGTTTAGACCAATAGGAAACCAACGTTCAGACCAAGAGGTCACTCCTCTTAGACCAATAGGAAACCAACATTTAGACCAAGAGGAAACTCCTTTAAGACCAAGAGGAAACCAAAGTTTAGACCAAGAGGGAACTCCTTTAAGACCAATAGGAAACCAACGTTTAGACCAATAGGAAACCAATGTTTAGACCAAGAGATCACTCCTCTTAGACCAATAGGAAACCAACTTTTAGACCAAGAGGAAACTCCTCTCAGACCAAGAAGTCACTCCTCTTAGACCAATAGGAAACCAACGTTTAGACCAAGAGGAAACTCATTTTAGACCAAGAGGTCACTCCTCTTAGACCAAGAGGTCACTCCTTTCAGACCAAGAGGAAACTCTGTTTAGACCAAGAGGTCACTCCTTTTAGACCAAGAGGAAACTCCTTTTAGACCAAGAGGAAACTCCGTTTAGACCAAGAGGTCACTCCTCTTAGACCAAGAGGAAACTCCTAGACCTCACTCCTTTTAGACCAAGAGGTCACTCCTTTTAGACCAAGAGGTCACTCCTTTTAGACCAAGAGGTCACTCCTTTAGACCAAGAGGTCACTCTTTTTAGACCAAGAGGTCACTCCTTTTAGACCAAGAGGAAACTCCTTTTAGACCAAGAGGAAACTCCTTTTAGACCAAGAGGTCACTCCTTTTAGACCAAGAGGTCACTCCTTTTAGACCAAGAGGTCACTCCTTTTAGACCAAGAGGAAACTCCTTTTAGACCAAGAGGTCACTCCTTTTAGACCAAGAGGTCACTCCTTTTAGACCAAGATGTCAAACCTTTTAGACCAAGAGGTCACTCCTTTTAGACCAAGAGGTCACTCCTTTTAGACCAAGAGGTCACTCCTCTTAGACCAAGAGGTCACTCTCCTTTTAGACCAAGAGGTCACTCCTCTTAGACCAAGAGGTCACTCCTCTTAGACCAAGAGGTCACTCCTTTTAGACCAAGAGGTCACTCCTCTTAGACCAAGAGGTCACTCCTTTTAGACCAAGAGGAAACTCCGTTTAGACCAAGAGGAAACTCCGTTTAGACCAAGAGGTCACTCCTTTTAGACCAAGAGGTCACTTCGTTTAGACCAAGAGGTCACTCCTTTTAGACCAAGAAGTCACTCGTTTTAGACCAAGATGTCACTCCTTTTAGACCAAGAGGTCTCTCCTTTTAGACCAAGAGGCAAACTCCTTTTAGACCAAGAGGTCACTCCTTTAGACCAAGAGGTCACTCCTTTTAGACCAAGAGGTCACTCCTTTTAGACCAAGAGGTCACTCCTTTTAGACCAAGAGGTCACTCCTTTTAGACCAAGAGGTAGACCAAGAGGTCACTCCTTTTAGACCAAGAGGTCACTCCTTTAGACCAAGAGGCAACTCCGTTTAGACCAAGATTCTTAGACCAAGAGGTCACTCCTTTTAGACCAAGAGGTCACTCCTTTTAGACCAAGAGGTCACTCCTTTTAGACCAAGAGGTCACTCCTCTTAGACCAAGAGGTCACTCCTCTTAGACCAAGAGGTCACTCCTTTTAGACCAAGAGGTCACTCCTTTTAGACCAAGAGGAAACTCCGTTTAGACCAAAAGGTCACTCCTTTTAGACCAAGAGGTCACTCCTTTTAGACCAAGAGGAAACTCCTTGATCAGGTATAGGGACTTCATTGAGATAGTTACTTAAGATGTTTTGTTTAGCCGGGAATGGGCTAAGAGGGCTATTCTAGAATGTGCAATATTATTGAACATGATTATCCTGTAATTGGATAGGACATCTCCCCCAACGACACACATTTTTGATCTAGCCCTGCGCTAACATTCTGCGCTAACACTCTGCCCTAACACTCTATGCTAACACACTGTGCTAACACACTGCGCTAACACTGGCCTAAGAATTCCAATATGAACCATCCTCCTTGCCTTTCCCACCCATAGCTTAGCTGAAAGCAGCAGGTTGAAAGGCTCCCAGAAATAGACAGCATACTTAAATGTCTCTCTCTCTCTCTGTCTCTCTCTCTCTCTGTCTCTCTCTCTCTCTCTCTCTCTCTCTCTCTCTCTCGGCTCAGTAGAAGAATGGTTGCTGTGGGAACAGGGTGAGTTATCACAAGTGCTTACGTGAAGAACCATGTGGGCGAGATGGGAAGAGAGTGGAGGTAGAGAGGAGAGAGAGCGAGAGGGGAGAGAGAAGGAGAGAGGAAAGAAAGAGGGAGAGAGGAAAGAAAGAGGGAGAGAGGAAACAGAGAGAGAGAGAGAGACCGAGAGCGTCAGGAAGAGAGAGAGAGAGAGAGAGAATGGGAGAGAGATGGAGAGCGAGATAGAGAGAGTGATGTGTGAGAATCATTGAAGCTGCACAGAGAGAGAAATATGAGATATCTCCCAACATGATGATCCCACTAATCTGTACCCACATACTGAGCCGCTATCTACTACACTACTCTCTCTGGGAAGACTGACAGAGAGAGATGAGAGAGAGCTATGAGAGGGTGAAGGAGAGAGCGATAATAGAGGGTGACGAAGAGAGAGAGAGAGAGAGAGAGAGACAGAGAGAGAGACAGAGAGAGAGAGAGAGAGACAGAGAGAGTGAGAGAGACAGAGAGAGAGAGAGACAGAGAGAGAGAGAGACAGAGAGAGAGTGTGTGTCCAAAGCTGTCATCAAGGCCAAGGGTGGCAATTTGACAAATCTGAAATATAAAATATATTTTGATTTGTTTAACACTTTTTTGGTTACTACATGATTCCGTATGTGTTATTTCATAGTTTTGATGTCTTCACTATTATTCTACAATGTAGAAATAGTAAAAATAAAGAAAAACCCTTGAATGAGTAGGTGTTCTAAAATTTTTGACTGGTAGAGTATAATTATAATTATATACTGTATCAGACCTGTGTTGTTTTTTTGGGAGAGCAAAACAACAATAACTATAGCAGGTATTGAACCCTGGCCAAATAGTTACTAGTCAGATGCACTAACCTCAACCTTAGTGCATTTTGGAACATCTAAATGTCTTATGTAACAGTGCGATTGAACAGCCTTGGAGTACAGGAGTAGACAACAGAGTGTATCTTCCACAGCCTGCGAAGAGATTACATCACAACCCTCGCGGGTGTGGCCGACCACCTCGATTCAGTCTTATGTTGCAAAATTTGATTTTTGTTATTATTTTTACATGAGATAAAAGTAGAAACTTGATAAACTTGTAACCACATTTTGGTTTAGAAAATGCTCCTCGAATAACTTGGTACACCTACTGGAGAGCTCTACACTCATTCAGTATCGTTCACACCCTCTTAAACTTTAACCCCGCCCATCTCTTTAAGGATTCACACGTGAGGCCATGTGCTAAATAGCGTGAGTAAGGTAGTGTAGTAAACAACCAAAGATTACAAGACTAAATGTGGTGAAAGTAGTAGCCTACAATAAGGATCCTAATCTTTGATGTAGGTCATCTTGTTCTTCACGTTACCATCTCTGGTAAACACACTATATCAAATAGGTATCAGCGTTTATTTGTCACATGGATACAGAAGGTGTAAACGGTACAATTAAATGGCATATTAGCAATATCAAAACTAGAAAGTGTCCAGATAAAATAATTTTATAATTATTATAAAATTTATAATTTTATTATAATTTATAATATAAGCTAGATTATGCCCCCCCCCCTCTCTATTGTCTAGACATGTTCATGAAATACAATAGATGGCTGTAATCACCCCGCAGACACATCTGGCTAAGTGGATGGGTCACTATTGTCTAGACATGTACACATGTTCATTAAATACTATGCCATAATCACCCCTAGACATGCCTGGCTAGCTTGTTTGTAGGTGACCAAATACTTATTTTCCACCATAATTTGCAAATAAATTCATAAAAAATCCTCTACTATGTGATTTTCTGGATTTTTTTTTTCATTTTGTCTGTCATAGTTGAAGTGTACCTATGATGAAAATTACAGGCCTCTCTCATCTTTTTAAGTGGGAGAACTTGCACAATTGGTGGCTGACTAAATACTTTTTTGCCCCACTGTATACTGTATATATGATTAGCTAACGTGTACTTTAACAATTTCATTACATCTTTATATATTGCAAATAAAATGTAAAAACAATCACAAATAATATTTTATATTAATTTCAAACAACGGCATTAGCACGAGAGCAACATACCAGTTCAAAACCATGTCCTCTCCGTTCAAAAAATATTCCTCAGTTTCAGAATCAAAACTATGGGAGCTAATGGAGTCTTCAAAAAGCAGATCTGTCTCACTTTCACGACCAATTTCCTCTAAAATTGTTTCTACATTCGTATATCTAGTCTTAGAATTAGCTTTCCCTGACTTATTCGCCATGATGTTGGATAAATAAACAGCTGAAGATGCAAGTCACTGAAAAACGTCTGTGCGTAATAAGCGTCGCTCCTTCGCAGTTGAATTTGCGAAAGGACGGTCTTTATGCCAGCGTTCAATGGAAAGGTTTGTCTTACAACAAAGAACCATGTGGTATTGTCTTTTACCTCTGCACCCTCTTTTAACTCTGCTCATTGGCTATCTACCCAGCTAGATTTCAAGAAGATCAGTGGTCATTGGGTTAAAATAGAGTCAATAAGCGTTCACAAAATGTTTTGTGTTAGGCTATAAAAAATGGATTTAACCGAACAAAAGACCATTCATTGTGTAATAATGAGCCTTGGGATTGCAACCAGAGCAAGATCTTCAAAGGTAAACGATTCATTTCAATGCAATCTGTGAATTTGTTACGCAAGTGCTGGTTGAATAAGTAGTTTGATATGGGGGTCTGTGCTCAGATAATCGCAGCGTATTCTTTCACAATAAATAATTTTTTTAATATGACAACGCAGTTGGATTAGCAAGATTCTAGGCTTTTGAAGCATGTGAGACACTTGTATTTTCAGGAATGTTTAATATGACTATTTGTGGCGAACACCGTATGTTGTCGAATTCAAACCCGTATCCGGGATGGGTAGTTCAGAAATTAATGCACATGGAAGTTAGCGTTTCTGCCCCCACAAAAAAATGCATTTTGATTTAAAAAAATATGTCCAAATGCCTCTCCTGTGAATTAGTGACGTGCGACATATGCCTAGCTTCCTGAAACTGGTCACAAATTACCCCTGGCTTGCGTGAGAAGGCAGAGTGAGTCTCTGACGCTACCAGCTTCTGGCAAGGGCTTATTGAGTTGGCTACTTGTGCGAGAAGGCAGAGTGAGTCTCTGACGCTACCAGCTTCTGGCAAGGGCTTATTGAGTTGGCTACTTGTGCGAGAAGGCAGAGTGAGTCTCTGACGCTACCAGCTTCTGGTAAGGGTTTATTGAGTTGGCTACTTGTGCGAGAAGGCAGAGTGAGTCTCTGACGCTACCAGCTTCTGGCAAGGGCTTATTGAGTTGGCTACTTGTGCGAGAAGGCAGAGTGCCTTGATGAATTTGACAATGAATGTGCTAGGAAAATATGTTTTTCCTCAACCAGAGGAATAAATGAATGTTCAAGATTACTGATATATAAAACATGAAAACAGGTCATAGTAAAATGAATCATCATTAAATTCATTCCGGAATAATCTGTTAAAATATTTGTCAGTCCTTTCTCTTGCGTTAGTATTGTGGAAAGGGACAGAACAAAGTGTGTGTGGGAGTTTTCCTGTGAGGGTGGAGGGGGGATGGGGGGTGTATGCGGGGAGAAAACTAATCTTCAGAAATGTAATTTGTCGTCTTATGCTTCCGTCTAAATAAAAGACGGCTCTTAAAATCTTCAGACTACCTTTGTTTTGGGGAAAAACATTTTTTTTAAATCAATGAGCAAATTTCAGGTCTGCTGAGTGCAAACTTTAACATTGTGAAGGTTCTGTACAACATCCAGTGCATGTTTACTGTGAACACTGAGGCTGTACCCACTTTAAGTTACAGTTTTACTGTGAACACTGAGGCTGTACCTGCTTTAAGTTACAGTTTTACTGTGAACACTGAGGCTGTACCTGCTTTAAGTTACAGTTTTACTGTGAACACTGAGGCTGTACCTGCTTTAAGTTACAGTTTTACTGTGAACACAGGCTGTACCTGCTTTAAGTTACAGTTTTACTGTGAACACTGAGGCTGTACCTGCTTTAAGTTACAGTTTTACTGTGAACACTGAGGCTGTACCTGCTTTACTGTGAACACTGAGGCTGTACCCACTTTAAGTTACAGTTTTACTGTGAACACTGAGGCTGTACCTGAGGCTGTACCTGCTTTAAGTTACAGTTTTACTGTGAACCCTGAGGCTGTACCTGCTTTAAGTTACAGTTTGACTGTGAACACTGAGGCTGTACCTGCTTTAAGTTACCGTTTTACTGTGAACACTGAGGCTGTACCTGCTTTAAGTTACAGTTTTACTGTGAACACTGAGGCTGTACCTGCTTTAAGTTACAGTTTGACTGTGAACACTGAGGCTGTACCTGCTTTAAGTTACCGTTTTACTGTGAACACTGAGGCTGTACCTGCTTTAAGTTACAGTTTTACTGTGAACACTGAGGCTGTACCTGCTTTAAGTTACAGTTTTACTGTGAACACTGAGGCTGTACCTACTTTAAGTTAGTTTTACTGTGAACACTGAGGCTGTACCCACTTTAAGTTAGTTTTACTGTGAACACTGAGGCTGTACCTGCTTTAAGTTACAGCTTTACTGTGAACACTGAAGCTGTACCCACTAAGTTACAGTTTTACTGTGAACACTGAGGCTGTACCTGCTTTAAGTTAGTTTTACTGTGAACACTGAGGCTGTACCTGCTTTAAATTACAGTTTTACTGTGAACACTGAGGCTGTACCTGCTTTAAGTTACAGTTTTACTGTGAACACTGAGGCTGTACCTGCTTTAAGTTACAGTTTTACTGTGAACCCTGAGGCTGTACCTGCTTTAAGTTACAGGTTTACTGTGAACACTGAGGCTGTACCTGCTTTAAGTTACAGTTTTACTGTGAACACTGAGGCTGTACCTGCTTTAAGTTACAGTTTTACTGTGAACACTGAGGCTGTACCTGCTTTAAGTTACAGTTTGACTGTGAACACTGAGGCTGTACCTGCTTTACTGTGAACACTGAGGCTGTACCTGCTTTACTGTGAACACTGAGGCTGTACCTGCTTTACTGTGAACACTGAGGCTGTACCTGCTTTACTGTGAACACTGAGGCTGTACCTGCTTTAAGTTACAGTTTTAACAGTGGCCAAGCAGGCTACTTCCTCGTTATGCAGACATCAGCTGTTGTTATTTATTAGTTTGGTATTAACAACAGATTATAGAGGTATAATAAAAAAATGAGACATTTTTTGGTGACATTTAGGGGAAATATAATTCTAAGCATTACTCCAGTCAGAAGAGGCTCAGCGAAGGTTAGTTTAAATTAATTTGCCATGGCCTCGTGCTAGTGTTTCAGCTCAGACATCGTTCTTTGGCCGTTTTTCAGCCTTGGGTGACAATGGAGGCTGCTGATGGGAGGATGGCTCATAATAATGGCTGAAACAGACCAAATGGAATAGCATCAAACCATGTGCTTGATGTATTTTATACCATTCTACTGATTACGCTCCAGCCATTACCACGAGCACGTCCTCCCGAAATAAGGTGTCACCAACCACCTGTGTTGGGTGAATTTTGACTCGTTCTATTGTCCAGCCTAGTCAACACAAAATCCTGTCTGGGTTACAGGTCATCTTTATTTCAAACGCGTTTTCACAGATGGGCAGATCTCACAAAGTCGGTGGGAGTTTCTCACAAACAAGCAAACCAATATTATGGCTTGAGATCTTCAGATGAGGCCTTCATTCCTGGAATAAATAAGTGTACCAATGCATCATCAGGTTTTCAAACGTGGGGCAGGATGCATCATGGGAGTTCACCCCCTTTCCCTTTCCTTTCCATTAGTCTGAAAACCATTTCTGTTCCTGGGACAGGGGAACAATGCATCACACCCAAAAGTGAGAGAAAAAACTATTGTTTAACTGGGCCATTGAAAATAAGGATATGCATGATGATAGGTAAGGGTTCAATATTATACACAGGTGTAAGTGCATTTAGAAACTTCTCTGTGGAAGGGGATTCTCTGTGAAGGGGATTCTCTGGGAAGGGGATTCTCTGTGAAGGGGATTCTCTGTGAAGGGATTCTCTGTGGAAGGGATTCTCTGTGAAGGGGATTCTCTGTGAAGGGGATTCTCTGTGAAGGGGCTTCTCTGTGAAGGGGATTCTCTGTGAAGGGGATTCTCTGGGAAGGATATTCTCTGTGAAGGGGATTCTCTGTGAAGGGATTCTCTGTGAAGGGGATTCTCTGGGAAGGGGATTCTCTGGGAAGGGGATTCTCTGTGAAGGGGATTCTCTGTGGAAGGGGATTCTCTGTGGAAGGGGATTCTCTGGGAAGGGGATTCTCTGTGAAGGGGATTCTCTGAAGGGGATTCTTTGGGAAGGGGTTTCTCTGTGAAGGGAATCTCTGTGAAGGGGATTCTCTGTGAAGGGGTTCTCTGTGAAGGGATTCTCTGTGAAGGGGATTCTCGGGGAAGGGGTTTCTCTGTGAAGGGATTCTCGGGGAAGGGGTTTCTCTGTGAAGGGGATTCTCGGGGAAGGGGATTCTCTGTGAAGGGGATTCTCTGTGAAGGGGATTCTCTGTGAAGGGATTCTCTGTGAAGGGGATTCTCTGTGAAGGGGATTCTCTGTGAAGGGGATTCTCTGTGAAGGGGATTCTCTGGGAAGGATATTCTCTGTGAAGGGGATTCTCTGTGAAGGGGATTCTCTGTGAAGGGGATTCTCGGGGAAGGGGTTTCTCTGTGAAGGGGATTCTCTGTGAAGGGATTCTCGGGGAAGGGGTTTCTCTGTGAAGGGGATTCTCTGTGAAGGGGATTCTCTGTGAAGGGGTTTCTCTGTGAAGGGGATTCTCGGGGAAGGTGATTATCTGCTTTAGCTGAACAGAACTGAACAGAGATTTATAAGGTACAGCTGTCGTCTTTCCAAGTGTCCTGGTTTTTACATGTGTTTTGGAAACGTGTTGTTCCTGTCATAGCCTTGAGGACGCTGCTGTTCCCAGGGTTAATTAAGGTAATTGTTGCGTTTCCTCAGATCCAACAATACAGAACGTCTGTCTCAGGAGATGAACGTCTGTGTACAGTAGGAGGATCTCCCTCTTGGGAACGTCTGTGAGTCCGTTGGGAGTTCTAGCCAGCAGGTTCTCTGTCTGAAGGTACTTTTCTGTAAAATGCAGAAGACTGTGTATTCTCTGGGGTATTATCCAAAGACTTCAAACAGGCTCATCTGCAACCCTAGCATCCCTTCATATCCCTTCAGCCTTTCATATCTGGGTCATGTTCACTAAGCACCAAACGGGGGAAGAAAATGACTGAAACAGGGAAGGACTACCTGGACTTATTACATTTAATTTTTGTTCTCTGTTGTAAAACTTTTTACTACGGTGTGCTTTAATGAATACGACCCTGGAGTGTTTGACAACCCCTTTTGATAAACATGGTTTTCATTGGTCAATAAGAATCAAATCCAAATCAAATGTTTTTTGTCACATGAGCTGTACACAACAGCCAACCGTACCGTGAAATGCTATGCAAAGGTAATAAACAGCGAGTAGCAGCAGTGAAAATACAAAGTGTCAATGCAAATTGTGCAAATTGTAATTGTTCAGCAATGTAATAGTCTGGTGGCCATTTGATTAATTGTTCAGCAGTCTTATAGCTTGGGGGTAGAAGCTGTTAAGGAGCCTTTTGGACCTAGACTTGATGCTCCGGTACCGCTTGCCGTGCGGTAGCAGAGAGAACAGTCTATGACTTGGATGATCGGAATCTTTGACAATATTTTGGGCCTTCCTCTGACACCGCCTAATATAAAGGTCCTGGATGGCAGGAAGCTTGGCCCCAGTGATGTACTGGGCCTCTGTAGTGCCTTGCGGTCGGAGGCGGAGCAGTTGCCGTACCAGGCAGTGATGCAACCAGTCAGGATGCTCTCGATGGTGCAGCTGTATTACGTTTTGAGGGTCTGAGGACCCATGACAAATCTTTTCAGTCTCCTGAGGGGGAATAGGCTTTGTCCTGCCCTCTTCACGACTGTCTTTGATGGTGATGTGGAAACCAAGGAATTTGAAGCTCTCAACCTGCTCCACTACAGCCCTGTCGATGAGAATGGGGGCCTGCTCCGTCCTCCTTTTCCCTTGTAGTCCACAATCAACTCCTTTGTCTTGATCACATTGAGGGAGAGGTTGTTGTCCTGGCACCACACGGCAAGGTCTCTGACCTCCTCCCTATAGGCTGTCCCGTTGTTGTCAGTGATCAGGCCTACCACTGTTGTGTCATCTACAAACTTAATGATGGTGTTGGAGTCATGCCTGGCCGTGCAATCAGGAGTGAACAGGGAGTACAAGAGAGGACTGAGCACGTACCTCTGAGGGGCCCCTGTGTTGAATATCAGCGTGGTGGATGTGTTGTTACCTACCCTTACCACCTGGGGGCAGGCCGTCAGGAAGTCCAGGGTCCAGTTGCAGAGGAAGGTGTTTAGTCCCAGGTTTCTTAGCTTAGTGATGAACTTTGAGGGCACTATGTTGTTGAACCCTGAGCTGTAGTCAATGAATAGCATTCTCACATAAGTGTTCTTTATGTGTGAAAGGGCAGTGTGAAGTGCAATAGAGATTGCATCATCTGTGGATCTGTTAGGGTGGTATACAAATTGGAGTGGGTCTAGGTTTTCTCGGATAATGGAGTTGATGTGAGCCATGACCAGCCTTTCAAAGCGCTTGATGGCTACAGACGTGAGTGCTACGGGTCGGTAGTCATTTAGGCAGGTTACCTTTGTGTTCTTGGGCACAGGGACTATGGTAGTCTGCTTGAAACATGTTGGTATTACAGACTCAATCAGGGACAGGTTGAAAATGTCAGTGAAGTCACTTGCCAGTTGGTCAGCGCATGCTCGGAGTACACATCCTGGTAATTCGTCTGGGCCTGCGGCCTTGTGAATGTTGAATTGTCTAAAGGTCTTACTCAGATCGGCTACGGAGAGCGTGATCACACAGTCGTTCGGGACAGCTGATGCTCTCATGCATGCTACACTGTTGCTTGCCTCGAAGCATATAACTAATTTAGCTCATCTGGTCACTGAGTCAGTTTGCTTCCCTTTGTAGCCTGTAACAGTTTGCAAGCCCTGCCACCTCCGACGAGCGTTGGAGCCGGTGTAGTACGATTAAGTCGGTGTAGTACAGTGTAATACGATTGTGTCCTTTATTGACACTTTGCTGGTTTGATGGTCAGAGGGCGTAGCAGGATTTCTTATAAGCTTCCAGGTTAGAGTCCCGCTCCTTGAAAGCTCTGCCCTTTAGCTCAGTGCAGATGTTTCTTGTGGTTGGGGTATGTACGTACAGTCACTGTGGGGACGACGTCATCGATGCACTTATTGATGAAGAACATATTCCAGTCTGTAGCGTAGCATCTGTGTCATATGACCAGTTCTTTATAGACTGAGTCCCTGGTACTTCCTGCTTTAGTTTTTGCTTGTAAGCAGGAGTCATGCGGATAGAATTACAGTCAGATTTGCCAAATGGAGGGAGAGGGAGAGCTTTGTATGCCTCTCTGTGTGTGGAGTAAAGGAGGTCTAGCGTGTTTTTTTCCCTCTGGTTGCACATTTAACATTTTTTTTACATTTATTTCACCTTTATTTAACCAGGTAGGCTAGTTGAGAACAAGTTCTCATTTACAACTGTGACCTGGCCAAGATAAAGCGTAGCAATTCGACACATACAACAACACAGAGTTACACATGGAATAAACAAAACATACAGTCAATAATACAGTAGAGCAATAGAAAACAAAAAGTCTATATACAGTGAGTGCAAATGAGGTAACATGCTGGTAGAAATGAGGTAAAAACCAATTTAATTTCCCTGCATTAAAGTCCCCGGCCACTACGAGTGCCGCCTCTGGTTAAACGTTTTCCTGTTTGCTTATGGCCGTATACAGCTCACGGAGTGTGGTCTTAGTGCCAGCATCGGTCTGTGGTGGTATGTAGACAGCTACGAAGAATATAGATGAAAGCTCTCTTGGTAAATAGTGTGGTCTACAGCTTATCATGAGATATGGCAAATCAGTCTGGCTGCACAACCGATTGGCTAACTTATTGCAAATGGAGAAATCATGTGACTAACCTGAATAAAAAGAAGAATAAACTACCATATGAAACCAAGATAAATTAAATAAAGAATGATATTAAAAATATTAAATATTATTAAAAAGCTTTGGAGCACCTTAAATGAAATTCTGGAAGAAAAGGCAAACTCAGCTCCATTCATTGAACCAGATGGCTCACCAGATGGCTCACAAAACCAACTGATACTAATCAACTACTTTAATGATTTTTTTCCTTGGCAAGATTAACAAACTTCGGCATGACATGCCAGCACCAAACACTGACACTACACATCCAAGTATATCTGACCAAATTATGAAAGACAAGAATTGTAATTTTAAATTCTGTAAAGTTAGCGTGGAAGAGGTGAAAATATTATTGCTGTCAAAAATGACAAGCCACCGGGATGGATGGAAAATTACTGAGGATAATAGCGATTGAATTTAAGCCTACTAGAGAGTGTGTTCCCTCAGGCCTGGAGGGAAGCTAAAGTCATTCCTCTACCTAAGAATAGTAAAGCCCCCTTTACTGGCTCAAATAGCAGACCAATCAGCCTGTTACCAAACCTTAGTAAACTTTTGGAAAAAATGGTGTTTGACCAGATAAAAAGCTATGTTACAGGAAACAAATTGACAACAGACTTTCAGCACACTTATAGGGAAGGACATTCAACAAGCACAGCACTTACACAAATTACTGATGATTGACTGAGATAAATTGATGATTAAAAGATTGTGGGGGCTGTTTTGTTATACTTCAGTGCAGTCTTTGACTGTCTATCATAGTCTGCTGCTGGCAAAACTTATGTGTCATGGCTTTACACCCCCTGCTATATTGTGGATAAAGAGTGTTCTGTCTAAACAGAAAACAGAGGGTGTTCTTTAATGGAAGCCTCTCCAACATAATCCAGGTAGAGTCAGGAATTCCCCAAGGCAGCTGTCTAGGCCCATTACCTTTTTCAATCTTTACTAACAACATGCCACTAACTTTGACGAAAGCCAGAGTGTCTATATATGCGGATGACTCAACACTATACATGTCAGCTACTACAGCGACTGAAATGACTGCAACACTTAACAAAGAGTTGCAATTAGATTCAGAGTGGGTGGCAACGAATAAATTAGTCCTAAATATTTCTAAAACTAAAAGCATTGTATTTGGGACAAATCATTCACTAAACCCTAAACCTCAACTAAATCTTGTAATAAATCATGTGTAAATTGAGCAAGTTGAGGTGACTAAACTGCTTGGAGTTACCCTGCACTGTAAACTGTCAAGGTCAAAAACATATTGATGGGGAGAAGTCTGCCCATGATAAGGTGATGCTCTACCTTCTTGACAGCACTGTCAACAAGACAGGTCCTACAGGCCCTAGTTTTGTTGCACCTGGACTACTGTTCAGTCGTGTGGTCAGGTGTCACAAGTGGTTCAGAACAGGGCAGCACGGCTGGCCCTTGGATGTGCACAGAGCTAATATTAATAATATGCATGTCAATCTCTCCTGGCTCAAAGTGGAGGAGACATTGACTTCATCACTGTTGTATTTATGAGAGGTACTGACATATTGAATGCACCGAGCTGTCTGTTTTAACTACTGGCTCACAGCTCTGACCCCCATGCATACTCCACAAGACATGCCACGATGTCTCTTTACTGTCCCCAAGTCCAGAACAGACTATGGGAGGCACACAGTACTACATAGAGCCATGACTACATGGAACTCTATTCCACAGTACTACATAGAGCCAGGACTACATGGAACTCTATTCCACAGTACTACATAGAGCCAGGACTACATGGAACTCTATTCCACAGTACTACATAGAGCCAGGACTACATGGAACTCTATTCCACAGTACTACATAGAGCCAGGACTACATGGAACTCTATTCCACAGTACTACATAGAGCCAGGACTACATGGAACTCTATTCCACAGTACTACATAGAGCCAGGACTACATGGAACTCTATTCCACAGTACTACATAGAGCCAGGACTACATGGAACTCTATTCCACAGTACTATGTAGAGCCAGGACTACATGGAACTCTATTCCACAGTACCATGTAGAGCCATGACTACATGGAACTCTATTCCACAGTACTACATAGAGCCAGGACTACATGGAACTCTATTCCACAGTACTACATAGAGCCAGGACTACATGGAACTCTATTCCACAGTACTACATAGAGCCATGACTACATGGAACTCTATTCCACAGTACTACATAGAGCCATGACTACATGGAACTCTATTCCACAGTACTACATGGAGCCAGGACTACATGGAACTCTATTCCATAGTACTACATAGAGCCATGACTACATGGAACTCTATTCCACAGTACTACATAGAGCCATGACTACATGGAACTCTATTCCACAGTACTACATAGAGCCATGACTACATGGAACTCTATTCCACAGTACTACATGGAGCCAGGACTACATGGAACTCTATTCCATAGTACTACATAGAGTCATGACTACATGGAACTCTATTCCACATCAAGTAACTGATGCAGCAGTATAATTAAATAGAAAAAAAAACAGATAAAGAAACACCTTATGGAACAGTGGGGATTGTGAAGCAACACAAACATTGGCACAGACACATGCATACACACACGCGATAGCATACGCACTATACACACACGTACACATGGATTTAGTACTGTAGATATGTGGTAGTGGGTGAGTAGGGGCCTGAGGACACACAGTCTGTGAATGTATTGTAATGTTTTTTTTAACTGGATAAACTGCCTTAATTTTGCTGAACCCCAAGGAAGAGTAGCTGCTGCCTTGGCAGGAACTAATGGGGATCCATAATAAACCCCAGGAAGAGTAGCTGATGCCTTGGCAGGAACTAGTGGGGATCCATAATAAACCCCAGGAAGAGTAGCTGATGCCTTGGCAGGAACTAGTGGGGATCCATAATAAACCCCAGGAAGAGTAGCTGCTGCCTTGGCAGGAACTAATGGGGATCCTTAATAAACCCCAGAAAGAGTAGCTGCTGCCTTGGCAGGAACTAATGGGGATCCATAATAAACCCCAGGAAGAGTAGCTGCTGCCTTGGCAGGAACTAATGGGGATCCATAATAAACCCCAGGAAGAGTAGCTGCTGCCTTGGCAGGAACTAATGGGGATCCATAATAAACCCCAGGAAGAGTAGCTGATGCCTTGGCAGGAACTAGTGGGGATCCATAATAAACCCCAGGAAGAGTAGCTGCTGCCTTGGCAGGAACTAATGGGGATCCTTAATAAACCCCAGAAAGAGTAGCTGCTGCCTTGGCAGGAACTAATGGGGATCCATAATAAACCCCAGGAAGAGTAGCTGCTGCCTTGGCAGGAACTAATGGGGATCCATAATAAACCCCAGGAAGAGTAGCTGCTGCCTTGGCAGGAACTAATGGGGATCCATAATAAACCCCAGGAAGAGTAGCTGCTGCCTTGACAGGAACTGATGGGGATCCATAATAAACCCCAGGAAGAGTAGCTGCTGCCTTGACAGGAACTAATGGGGATCCATAATAAACCCCAGGAAGAGTAGCTGCTGCCTTGACAGGAACTGATGGGGATCCATAATAAACCCCAGGAAGAGTAGCTGCTGCCTTGACAGGAACTGATGGGGATCCATAATAAACCCCAGGAAGAGTAGCTGCTGCCTTGACAGGAACTAATGGGATCCATAATAAACCCCAGAAGAGTAGCTGCTGCCTTGACAGGAACTAATGGAGATCCGTAATAAACCCCAGGAAGAGTAGCTGCTGCCTTGGCAGGAACTAATGGGGATCCATAATAAACCCCAGGAAGAGTAGCTGCTGCCTTGACAGGAACTAATGTGGATCAATAATAAATACAAATACTCTACCTCAAGACCTTCCTATTAGATTTCATGCACCAGCTGTTGTTTACAAATATACACAGACCACCACCCCTTGTCTCACCAGAGGCTGCTGTTCTATCCTGCCGATACAGAGTATAGACCACCACCCCTTGTCTCACCAGAGGAGGCTGTTCTATCCTGCCGATACAGAGTATAGACCACCACCCCTTGTATTACCAGAGGAGGCTGTTCTATCCTGCCGATACAGAGTATAGACCACCACCCCTTGTCTTACCAGAGGAGGCTGTTCTATCCTGCCGATACAGAGTATAGACCACCACCCCTTGTCTTACCAGAGGAGGCTGTTCCATCCTGCCGTTACAGAGTATAGACCACCACCCCTTGTCTTACCAGAGGAGGCTGTTCCATCCTGCCGTTACAGAGTATAACCACCACCCCTTGTCTCACCAGAGGAGGCTGTTCTATCCTGCCGATACAGAGTATAACCCACCACCCCTTGTCTCACCAGAGGAGGCTGTTCTATCCTGCCGTTACAGAGTATAGACCACCACCCCTTGTCTCACCAGAGGAGGCTGTTCTATCCTGCCGATACAGAGTATAACCCACCACCCCTTGTCTCACCAGAGGAGGCTGTTCTATCCTGCCGATACAGAGTATAGACCACCACCCCTTGTCTTACCAGAGGAGGCTGTTCCATCCTGCCGTTACAGAGTATAGACCACCACCCCTTGTCTCACCAGAGGAGGCTGTTCCATCCTGCCGTTACAGAGTATAGACCACCAGCTGTATGTTATTCATGTCGTTGTTTAGCCACGACTCAGTGAAACATAAGACAGTACAGTGTTTAATATCCCGTTGGTAGGATACACGTGATCGTAGTTCATCTATTTTGTTATCCAATGATTATAGGTTTCTCAATTTCTTTCTTAGGTTGTTGCATTCTTCATCAAACCATTTGTGATCATTGTTCATTTTCTTCAGTTTTCTGTTTGACATGTTTAGATCTGATAGGGAAGGTGAGAGGTCAAATACACTGTTACGTTTTTCTACTGCCAAGTTTACACCTTCACTATTGCAGTGGAACATTTTGTCCAGGAAGTTGTCTAAAAGGGATTGAATTTGTTGTTGCCTAATTGTTTTTTGGTAGATTTCCACACTACATTCCTTCCATCTATAGCATTTCTTAATATTCCTCAGTTCCTTTGGCTTTGATGTTCAAGTTTGCTGTGATCTGATAAGGATGTCAGTGGGCTGACTGTGAACGCTCTGAGAGACTCTGGGTTGAGGTCAGTGGGCTGACTGTGAACGCTCTGAGAGACTCTGGGTTGAGGTCAGTGGGCTGACTGTGAACGCTCTGAGAGACTCTGGGTTGAGTGGGTCAGTGGACTGAGGTCAGTGGGCTGAACGCTCTGAGAGACTCTGGTCAGTGGGCTGAGGTCAGTGGAGGTCAGTGGACTGTGAACGCTCTGAGAGACTCTGGGTTGAGGTCACTGACGACGCTCTAAGACTCTGGGTTGAGTCGATAAAGTACAGTACTACTGCCAAGAGATAAGCTATATGTGTACCTACCATAGAAGTCACCTTGAAGCCTACCATTGACTATGTACATACCCAGCGTGCGACAGAGCTGCAGGAGTTGTGACCTGTTTTTGTTGGTTACATTGTCATAGTTGTGCCTTGGGGGAGAGGGGAGAGAATGCTGTCATATGGGGGAGAGAATGCTGTCACCTCCAGGTAGGTGTTTGTGCCCTGTCTGCGGAGGGTGTCAGATTCTGGTCCAGTTCTGGCATTTAGGTCGCAACGGACTAGTAAATGTCCCTGAGCCTGGAAATGGTTGATCTCCCCCTCTGGGATGGAGAAGCTGTCATCGTTAAAGTATGGGGGTTCTAGTGGGGGGATATATGTAGCACACAGGAGGACATTGTTCTCTGGTGAGATCCTTTCCTTTTGAATTTCTAGTCCAGGGGTAAAATGTTCCTGTTTTGACTAACAGGAGGACATTGTTCTCTGGTGAGATCCTTTCCTTTAGAATTTCTATCCAGATGTAAAATGTTCCTGTTTTGACTAATTTAAGAGTGGGTTAGGTCTGCTCTATACCAAATTAGCATACCTCTCCTAGTTTCTTCCCTGTGTGGTGGATGGGACTACCAGCTCTCTGTAACCTAGAGGACTACCAGCTCTCTGTAACCTAGAGGACTACCAGCTCTCTGTAACCTAGAGGACTACCAGCTCTCTGTAACCTAGAGGACTACCAGCTCTCTGTAACCTAGAGGACTACCAGCTCTCTGTAACCTAGAGGACTACCAGCTCTCTGTAACCTAGAGGACTACCAGCTCTCTGTAACATAGAGGGCTGTAACCAGTGGGTAACCAGTGGGTCCATCTCTCTATACCACCCACCTGGTAGTGTGGTGGATGGGACTACCAGCTCTCTGTAACCTAGAGGACTACCAGCTCTCTGTAACCTAGTGTGGTGGATGGGACTACCAGCTCTCTGTAACCTAGAGGACAACCAGTGGGTCCGTCTCCTCTATACCACCCACCTGGTAGTGTGGTGGATGGGACTACCAGCTCTCTGTAACCTAGAGGTAACCAGTGGGTCCATCTCCTCTATACCACCCACCTGGTAGTGTGGTGGATGGGACTACCAGCTCTCTGTAACCTAGAGGACAACCAGTGGGTCCATCTCCTCTATACCACCCACCTGGTAGTGTGGTGGATGGGACTACCAGCTCTCTGTAACCTAGAGGGCAACCAGTGGGTCCATCTCCTCTATACCACCCACCTGGTAGTGTGGTGGATGGGAATACCAGCTCTCTGTAACCTAGAGGACATCCTGTGGGTCCGTCTCCTCTATACCACCCACCTGGTAGTGTGGAGGATGGGACTACCAGCTCTCTGTAACCTAGAGGACAACCAGTGGGTCCGTCTCCTCTATACCACCCACCTGGTAGTGTGGTGGATGGGACTACCAGCTCTCTGTAACCTAGATGGCAACCAGTTGTTCCATCTCCTCTATACCACCCACCTGGTAGTGTGGTGGATGGGACTACAAGCTCTCTGCAACCTAGAGGACATCCAGTGGGTCTGTCTCCTCTATACCACCCACCTGGTAGTGTGGTGGATGGGACTACCAGCTCTCTGTAACCTAGAGGACATCCACTGGGTCCGTCTCCTCTTTACCATATTTCTTGTAGGATGACAATGTCTGTATTTCCAATTTCTTTAATGAAGTCTGGGTTCCTGCACTTTAGGCCAAAGGCAGATGACCTCAGGCCTTGTATGTCCCAGGATGAGATAGTAAAAGCTTTGTGTTGTTTAGGTCAGGACCATCACAGTAGGTGTGAGCAGAGCATGTTGAGCAGGATGGAGCTTGTGCAGGTGTAATAGTTGGGGTTGGGCCTGTTGCTCTGCTCATGGCCTGGGGGGGGGGCTGTGAAACTCTCCTGCCATTGTTGGGTTCAAGAGTTTTCACACATCTGACTCCAGACCTCAGAGCTAATTGAAGGTGCCCCCAGGTCTGTTCTGTCCCAGCAGCTTGGTAGCTTTATTAGCCTTATTTACTTGGCTTTTTACAACAACTTTACCTACAGATTAGTGTCTTTTACCTTTTGGCTTCAGAAGTAGGTTCAGACTGAACATTACTCACCCAGTGCTCTGTTGGATAGTATTTACAGGTTCTGCTGTGTTCAGACTGAACATTACTCACCCAGTGCTCTGTTGGATGGTATTTACAGGTTCTGCTGTGTTCAGACTGAACAGGTTCTGCTGTGTTCAGACTGAACATTACTCACCCAGTGCTCTGTTGGATGTATTTACAGGTTCTGCTGTGGTGAACATTTTGCTCAGGTTCAGGTTGCTGTGTTCAGACTGAACATTACTCACCCAGTGCTCTGTTGGATGGTATTTACAGGTTCCGCTGTGTTCAGACTGAACATTACTCACCCAGTGCTCTGTTGGATGGTATTTACAGGTTCCGCTGTGTTCAGACTGAACATTACTCACCCAGTGCTCTGTTGGATGGTATTTACAGGTTCCGCTGTGTTCAGACTGAACATTACTCACCCAGTGCTCTGTTGGATGGTATTTACAGGTTCTGCTGTGTTCAGACTGAACATTACTCACCCAGTGCTCTGTTGGATGGTATTTACAGGTTCTGCTGTGTTCAGACTGAACATTACTCACCCAGTGCTCTGTTGGATGGTATTTACAGGTTCTGCTGTGTTCAGACTGAACATTACTCACCCAGTGCTCTGTTGGATGGTATTTACAGGTTCCGCTGTGTTTCTTCTGCAGGTTTCGGTTTGTTAGCAGTTTTTATTGATAGTCCTTGGTAGTAATAGTCCATTCAGGTAATTTTGTCCAAAATCAAGATTTTAGGTATTGTGGCAGACAGCAGGTAGAGGTGAGGGGAGTGGTTATTGAGGGAGATAACTTACAGCCCGCTGGCTCCACCCCCGAGTATTTTTGGGCTGAGGGAAGTGATGGGGCAAATCATACACACAGACCAGTCCTACTGTGTTCCCCGGCAGGCAGATAGGGGATAACATTTCCCTGATTCGCGATTTTTTGGGGGGGACGTCTCTAGGGTGTTTGGGTTGGATGCTGGTCTAATTTCAATTGATCAGGAAAAGGCATTTGACCGTGTTGAACATCAATACCTATGGGGTCACTTTGGAGGCTTTTGGTTTCAGCTCTGGTTTTATTGCCATGATCAGGGTGATATATGGTGACATTGAAAGTGTATTGAATGTTAACGGTGGCTCGAGTGCTCTTTTTAAAGGGTGTAGAGGTGCTAGGCAGGGGTGTTCGTTGTCGGGAATGTCGTATGCCATCGATATAGAGACGCTACTAAATAGCATTAGAAGTCGAATTGAAGAAGTGTGCCTTTCAGAGGATATTCTTCTCAGCATATGCTGATGATGTAATTATTTTGGTGAAAAATCAAGCGGAGGTGGATAGTTTGAGTCTCATAGTTGATTGGTTTTATGGGAATATCCTCTACAATGGTAAACTGGGAAAAAGAGTTGTGCTTTACAGATTGGGAAATGTCCTTGGACCCTGTGCTATCTAACCTCCAAACGAGCTTCAGTGCCATACAACACTCCTTCCGTGGCCTCCAACTGCTCTTAAACGCTAGTAAAACCAAATGCATGCTTTTCAACCGTTCGCTGCCTGCACCCGCACGCCCGACTAGCATCACCACCCTGGATGGTTCCGACCTAGAATATGTGGACATCTATAAGTACCTAGGTGTCTGGCTAGACTGTAAACTCTCCTTCCAGACTCATATCAAACATCTCCAATCTAAAATCAAATCTAGAGTCGGCTTTCTATTCCGCAACAAAGCCTCCTTCACTCACGCCGCCAAACTTACCCTAGTAAAACTGACTATTCTGCCGATCCTCGACTTTGGCGATGTCATCTACAAAATAGCTTCCAACACTCTACTCAGCAAACTGGATGCAGTTTATCACAGTGCCATCCGTTTTGTTACTAAAGCACCTTATACCACCCACCACTGCGACCTGTATGCTCTAGTCGGCTGGCCCTCGCTACATAATCGTCGCCAGACCCACTGGCTCCAGGTCATCTACAAGTCCATGCTAGGTAAAGCTCCGCCTTATCTCAGTTCACTGGTCATGATGGCAACACCCACCCATAGCACGTGCTCCAGCCGGTGTATCTCACTGATCATCCCTAAAGCCAACACCTCATTTGGCCGCCTTTCATTCCAGTTCTCTGCTGCCTGTGACTGGAACGAATTGCAAAAATTGCTGAAGTTGGAGACTTTTATCTCCCTCACCAACTTCAAACATCTGCTATCTGAGCAGCTAACCGATCGCTGCAGCTGTACATAGTCCATCTGTAAATAGCCCACCCAATTTTACCTACCTCTTCCCCATACTGTTTATATTTATTTACTTTTCTGCTCTTTTGCACACCAATATCTCTACCTGCACATGACCATCTGATCATTTATCACTCCAGTGTTAATCTGCAAAATTGTAATTATTCGCCTACCTCCTCATGCCTTTTGCACACAATGTATATAGACTCTCTTTTTTTTCTACTGTGTTATTGACTTGTTAATTGTTTACTCCATGTGTAACTCTGTGTTGTCTGTTCACACTGCTATGCTTTATCTTGGCCAGGTCGCAGTTGCAAATGAGAACTTGTTCTCAACCTAGTCTACCTGGTTAAATAAAGGTGAAAAAAATGGTCTGGAGGGATCATGGCTTTGCCAGGGGGGTTGGAATGGTGTAAGGGAGGGTTCAAGTATCTTGGATTGTATCTAGGGGATGAGGGACAATGGAAAAAAAGTTGGAATAGGGTGGTTGAAATGTTGGAAGGGAGGATGAGGAGATGGCGTTGGTTGGAAGGGAGGATGAGGAGATGGCGTTGGTTGGAAGGGAGGATGAGGAGATGGTTGCGTTGGTTGGAAGGGAGGATGAGGAGATGGCGTTGGTTGGAAGGGAGGATGAGGAGATGGCGTTGGTTGGAAGGGAGGATGAGGAGATGGCGTTGGTTGGAAGGGAGGATGAGGAGATGGCATTGGTTGGAAGGGAGGATGAGGAGATGGCGTTGGTTGGAAGGGAGGATGAGGAGATGGCGTTGGTTGGAAGGGAGGATGAGGAGATGGCGTTGGTTGGAAGGGAGGATGAGGAGATGGCGTTGGTTGGAAGGGAGGATGAGGAGATGGTGTTGGTTGGAAGGGAGGATAAGGAGATGAGGAGAACTGCTGGAAAGTTGCAGGAAGGCTCTGTCAGCAGAAGAGTGGATTATGCTCAAGAGTTACTACAAAAAGACAAGATGAAAATGCCTAATTTCCAAGACTAAGGGTTAGACCCAACATCCCAGAGTCAGACAGAAAGGCTTTATTAGTGGATTGGAGAGGGTTGGAAGAGGTGGGTTTGGATGAGGTGAATGTGAAGCTGGGCGTCACATGGGGAAATAGGTTGAAGCTTGGGTTTTGGAGTATTTGAAGCCGTTACTTAAAACTAGGAATTGTAGGTCAAGATACCTCTTACACAAGAGACCTGGCCTGGCTAAGAAGGTATCTTCAGTATTAAACATAGACAATTGGTATTTCAGGAGTCTGATGTTTGGTCATGGGAGGAGCGCTAGCTGCTAGCCCCACAGTTGTTTCTAATGCAATCTGGACTAGATTTAGCGGAGAGCTTTTTCTGTAGTCTATCCAGGGGTTGCTGTTTAAAAAAAACTCACAAATTTCTAAACATTGTCCGCTCAAAGTTTGACTTTCATTGCTTTTATCCCAGTCTTAAATTGTTCAGGTAATATACAGAAACGGCAATAGAGGTCACTATTTCACCTTCAAACTGTAGTTTCTAGAAGAGAGAGACACAATAATGTCTGATGGACCAGCTCAAATGTAAAAATGTATGCAGTTATAACTGTAAGTCACTTTGGATAAATGCCATTTATTATTATTATTATTGTGATAATATAATAATAATAATACATATATAATATCAATGTAAATGCGCTGCAATACCTCCTCCTTCTCTCCACTTCAACATGATCCCTGTTTAGCTGTTCTGCTTGACTTAACCATGAAGATAAGAGATATCCTATTTAAGGTTATCGTTGAGACATTCATTTGAAGCCCAGCTAGTGTTGTGATCGGTAAATGTGCCCTGAGCCTCTTTCTCTATACTCCCCAGTCTATTTACACCCCCAGCTAATCTGCATGTCTCTGCCTTCGTCCCAAGCCTTACATAAGGCCTTTAACATTTGAAAAAGCACATCATGGCTTTGTGCTTTATACACAGGCACACACACACACACACACACACACACACACACACACACACGCACGCACACACACACACATTGGCACGCACGCACACACACACACATTGGCACGCACGCACACACACACACATTGGCACGCACACACACACACACTGGCACACACACACACACACTGCCACGCACGCACGCGCACACACAAACACAACACAGGCACGCACTCACTAACAAACACACACACATAACACACATACACACACGCACACACACACACATACACACACACATACACACACAAACACAAACACACACGCAAACAAACACACAGGCACGCACTCACTAACAAACATACACACATACACACACACACATACACACACACATACACACACACATACACACACACATACACGAACACGGATAAACGCTCCAGGATGACTGAAAAGACTGTGCTAGTTTGAGGATGATTATTCACATCTAGCTAGCGGTTACGTGAGATGTGTTAGAGATAGCGGTTACGTGAGATGTGTTAGAGATGTGTTAGAGATAGCGGTTACGTGAGAGTTAGAGATAGTGGTTACGTGAGATGTGTTAGAGATGTGTTACGTGAGATGTGTTAGAGATGTGTTTACGTGAGATGTGTTAGAGATAGCGGTTACGTGAGATGTGTTAGAGATGTGTTAGAGATAGCGGTTACGTGAGATGTGTTAGAGATAGTGGTTACGTGAGATGTGTTAGAGATGTGTTAGAGATAGCGGTTATGTGAGATGTGTTAGAGATAGTGGTTACGTGAGATGTGTTAGAGATGTGTTAGAGATAGCGGTTATGTGAGATGTGTTAGAGATAGCAGTTACGTGAGATGTGTTAGAGATAGCGGTTACGTAAGATGTGTTAGAGATAGCGGTTACGTGAGATGCGTTAGAGATAGCGGTTACGTGAGATGCGTTAGAGATGTGTTCGAGATAGCGGTTACGTGAGATGCGTTAGAGATAGTGGTTACGTGAGATGTGTTAGAGATAGCGGTTACGTGAGATGCGTTAGAGATAGCGGTTACGTAAGATGTGTTAGAGATGTGTTAGAGCTAGCGGTTACGTAAGATGTGTTAGAGATGTGTTAGAGATAGCGGTTACGTGAGATGTGTTAGAGATAGCGGTTACGTGAGATGTGTTAGAGATAGCGGTTACGTAAGATGTGTTAGAGATAGCGGTTACGTGAGATGCGTTAGAGATAGCGGTTACGTGAGATTTGTTAGAGATAGCGGTTACGAGAGATGTGTTAGAGATGTGTTAGAGCTAGCGGTTACGTGAGATGTGTTAGAGATAGCGGTTACGTGAGATGCTTTAGAGATAGCGGTTACGTGAGATGTGCTAGAGATTTGTTAGAGATAGCGGTTACGTGAGATGTGTTAGAGCTAGCGGTTACGTGAGATAGCGGTTACGTGAGATGTGTTGCGGTTACGTAGAGCTAGCGGTTACGTGAGATGTGTTAGAGATAGCGGTTACGTGAGATGTGTGAGATGCGTTAGAGATAGCGGTTACGTTAGAGATGCGTTAGAGCTAGCGGTTACGTGAGATGTGTTAGAGATAGCGGTTACGGAGATGTGTTAGAGATAGCGGAGATGTGTTAGAGAGATGAGCGTTAGAGATAGCGGTTACGTGAGATTTGTTAGAGCTAGCGGTTACGTAGAGATGCGTGAGATGTGTTAGAGATAGCGGTTACGTGAGATGTGTTAGAGATAGCGGTTACGTGAGATGTGTTAGAGCTAGCGGTTACGTGAGATGCGTTAGAGATGCGTTAGAGCTAGCGGTTACGTGAGATGTGTTAGAGATAGCGGTTACGTGAGATGCGTTAGAGATAGCGGTTACGTGAGATGCGTTAGAGCTAGCGGTTACGTGAGATGTGTTGAGATGCGTGAGATAGAGATAGCGGTTACGTGAGATGTGTTAGAGATAGCAGTTACGTGAGATGTGTTAGAGATAGCGGTTACGTGAGATGCGTTAGAGATAGCGGTTACGTGAGATGCGTTAGAGATAGCGGTTACGTGAGATGTGTTAGAGATAGCGGTTACGTGAGATGTGTTAGAGATAGCGGTTACGTGAGATGTGTTAGAGATGCGTTACGTGAGAGCTACGTGAGATGCGTTAGAGATAGCGGTTACGTGAGATGCGTTAGAGATAGCGGTTACATGAGATGCGTTAGAGATAGCGGTTACGTGAGATGCGTTAGAGATAGCGGTTACGTGAGATGTGTTAGAGATAGCGGTTACGTGAGATGCGTTGTTAGAGATAGCGGTTACGTAAGATGTGTTAGAGATGCGTTAGAGCTAGCGGTTACGTGAGATGTGTTAGAGATAGCGGTTACATGAGATGCGTTAGAGATAGCGATTACGTTAGAGATAGCGGTTACGTGAGATGTGTTAGAGATAGTGAGATGGTTACGTGAGATGTGAGATAGTTAGAGATAGCGGTTACGTAGAGATAGCGGTTACGTGAGAGAGATAGCGGTTACGTGAGATGCGTTAGAGATAGCGGTTACGTGAGATGCGGTTAGAGATGTGTTAGAGATAGCGGTTACGTGAGATGCGTTAGAGATAGCGGTTACGTGAGATGCGTTAGAGATAGCGGTTACGTGAGATGTGTTAGAGATAGCGGTTACGTGAGATGCGTTAGAGATGTGTTAGAGATAGCGGTTACGTGAGATGCGTTAGAGATAGCGGTTACGTGAGATGCGTTAGAGATAGCGGTTGCGTGAGATATAGCCTAAACTGAGTTCACATTTCTACAGCAGGAGGTATATATATTTCTACAGCAGGAGGTATATATATTTCTACAGCAGGAGGTATATATATTTCTACAGCAGGAGGTATATATATCACCATAATTTGCAAATTAATTAATAAAAAATCCTACAATGTGATTTTCTGGATTTTTTTTCTCATTTTGTCTGTCATAGTTGAAGTGTACCTATGATGAAAATTACAGGCCTCTCATCTTTTTAAGTAGGAGAACTTGCAAAATTGGTGGCTGACTAAATACTTTTTTGCCCCACTGTGTGTGTGTGTGTGAGAGATAGATAGTGTATATATATATATATATATATATATATATATATATATATATATACATACATACATATACATACATATACACCTGGTTGGAATTACTTCCTGTCCTGGTTTAGGACTGGGTACTGTGGGCCTTCCTGTCCTGGTTTATGACTGGGTACTGTGGGCCTTCCTGTCCTGGTTTATGACTGGGTACTGTGGGCCTTTGCGTCTGTCATCTGCTCTTTTCTGTTGCTTTCTTGACTTGATTTTTTCTCTCTCCCTCCCTCTCTCTCTTTCCGCCCCCCCTCCCTCTCTCTCTCTCTCGCCCTCTCTCTCTCTGTCTGTTTCTCTGTCTGTCTCTGTCAGGTCACCACCTTATTCCGCTTGTTGTGCTACCTCTTCTCGTTCCAATCCACCTACCACCACCACCGTCACTACTCCTGTTCCTAGTTCTACCTCCTCCCTTCACAGCAGTCTGACAGCTAACAGTCAGTCCAGCTCCACCCTCCACCAGTACTGTTGTCCTGCCCGGCTGCTCCTGCCCAAGCCGCATTGCTCCCTCTCCTCGCCCAGGCACTCCGACCAGGCAAGGTAAGGGCCTGAGTATACCCATGATAAAGTAGGTCCACACTCCTCCACCCCTCTCCTCTACTCTCCTCCAATCCTCCACTGTACTCCTCCACTCCTCTCCTCCATTCCTCCACTCCACTCCTCTACTCCACTCCTATCCTATCCTCCACTCTTCTCCTCCTTTCCTCCACTCCACTCCCCTCCTCTACTCACCTCCACTCTTCTCCTCCTCCTCTCCACTCTTCTCCTCCTCCTCTCCACTCCCCTCCTCCACTCCTCTCCTCCTCTCCCTCCTCCACTCCTCCACTCCTCTCCTCCACTCCTCTCCTCCCTCCACTCCTCCCCTCCACTCCTCTCCTCCACTTCACTCCTCCACTCCTCTCCTCCACTCCTATCCTCCACTCCTCTACTCCACTCCTATCCTATCCTCCACTCTTCTCCTCCTTTCCTCCACTCTTCTCCTCCTCTCCTCCACTCCCCTCCTCCACTCCACTCCACTCCTCCACTCCACTCCACTCCTCCACTCCACTCCTGCACTCCTCCACTCCACTCCACTCCTTTCTTCCACTCCTTCTCCTCATCCACTCTCCTCCACTCCTCCTCTCCTCCATTCCTCTCCTCCACTCCACTCCCCTCCTCCACTCTCCTCCATTCCAGTCCTCCTCCCTCCACTCCCCTCCTCCACTCCCTCCCCTCCTCCTTCACTTCACTTCACTCCACTCCTCCATTCCATTCCACTCCTCCACTCCACTCTACTCCTGCACTCCTTACACCCTCCTCCTCCACTCCCCTCCTCCATTCCCCTCTTCCTTTCCTCCACTCCTCTCCTCCACTCCTCCACTCCCCACCTCTCCTCCACTCTACTCCTCCACTCCTCTCCTCCATTCCCCTCCTCCACTCCCCTCCTCCACTCCACTCCTGCACTCTTCTCCTCCACTCCCCTCCTCCATTCCTCTCCTCCATTCCTCTCCTCCCCTCCTCCACTCCACTCCTCTATTCCACTCCTCCACTCCACTCTACTCCTGCACTCCTCCACTCCCCTCCTCCACTCCACTCCTCCACTCTTCTCCTCCACTCCCCTCCTCCACTCCCCTCCTCCACTCCCCTCCTCCATTCCTCTCCCCTCCCCCTCCTCCATTCCATTCTCCTCCCTCCCCTCCTCCACTCCCCTCCTCCACTCCCCTCCTCCATTCCTCTCCCTCCCCTCCCCCTCCTCCACTCCCATCCTCCATTCCTCTCCTCCATCCTCCATTCCTCTCCTCCACTCCTCCCTCTTCCATTCCTCCACTCCCCTCCTCCATTCCTCTCTTCTCCTCCACTCCCCTCCTCCATTCCTCTCCTCCACTCCCCTCCTCCACTCCCATCCTCCATTCCTCTCCTCCACTCCCCTCCTCCATTCCTCCACTCCACTCCTCCACTCTTCTCCTCCACTCCCCTCCTCCATTCCTCTCCTCCACTCCTCTCCTCCATTCCACTCCTCCATTCCCTCCTCCACTCCCCTCCTCCACTCCCCTCCTCCCTCCCCTCCCCTCCTCCACTCCCCTCCTCCACTCCCCTCCTCCA
>NC_056450.1:44140494-44202994 GCF_018296145.1 Oncorhynchus tshawytscha
TCGGTGAGGATGAGAAATGGGTCTGTGGTTTCCTTCAGCCAGTGTCTCCACTGCTCTAATGCCAACTTCACCGCCAGGAGCTCCCGATCACTGACATCATAGTTCCTTTCTGCAGGAGACAGATTTTTTTAGAGTAGTATGCAAATGAATAACATTTTTTGTGGATTACCTTGACGTTGTGACAGGACAGCCCCTACGCCCACTTCTGAGGTGTCCAACTCCACCACGAAGGGCAGCGTAGGATTTTGGTGTTTCAGCAACTGGGTGGAGGTGAAACGCATCTTCAGTACGTGGATGGACACATCAGCTGCAGGATTCCACCCCAACTTATGGGGACCACCTTTGAGGTGAGAGGAGCGGCGATGGAGCTGAATTTCCTAAAGAAGCAGCGGTAGAAGTTGGCAAACCCTAAAAACGGTTGTCCCTTTATGGCGGTTAGGACTGGCCATGACCTGGTTGCATCTCCTCCATAACCACTCACTGCTGGCTAATCCGATATCCCAAGACAGAGAATGCGATCTGATGAAACTGACACTTCTCTGCCTTGACATACAGATGGTTCTCCAGTAGGCTTTCCAAGGACTACCCAGACGTGGGCGACTTGATCCTCCAAGGTGGCCGAGTATATCAGGATGTCGTCGATATACATGACCACCTGACACCCAAGACATGTCCCGAAACACCTCATTCACGAACACCGACGCAGCATTGGCTAATCCATAAGGCATCACCAAGCACTCGTAGTGACCAGACATCTGGCTGATGGCCATCTTTCATTCATTCCTCTCTCCCTGATGCGAATCAAATTGTAGGCACTCCGCACGTCAAGCTTGGTTAAAGAACGGGCCCCTTGCAGCTGTTCAATGGCGGCCGGCACCAACGGGAGGGTGTACCTCTGTAGTCAATACTTAGATGAAGGCCAACCTCCTTCTTGGCCACGAAGAGGAAACCTGCCAACGCAGGGGATATGGATGGGTGGATGTAACCCTGTTGGACAGCCTCCTGGATCTATTCCTCAATAGGCTTGGTTTCAGCCACCGACATGGGGTTATATGCTGCTGTGCAGTCTGTTAGCAGGTCAATGGCAGAGTCCCAGGGCCGATGAGGAGCGAGACAGGTGGTACAGGTCTAAGAGAGAACCTCCCGGAGATCCTGGGAAACCTCTGAGTATTATACATGTTACTGTAGTAGTATTATACATGCTACTGTAGTATTATACATGTTACTGTAGTAGTATACATGTTACTGTAGTATTATACATGTTACTGTAGTATTATACATGTTACTGTAGTAGTATACATGTTACTGTAGTATTATACATGTTACTGTAGTAGTATACATGTTACTGTAGTAGTATACATGTTACTGTAGCTGTAGTATTATACATGTTACTGTAGTAGTATACATGCTACTGTAGTATTATACATGCTACTGTAGTATTATACATGCTACTGTAGTAGTATTATACATGTTACTGTAGTAGTATACATGTTACTGTAGTAGTATACATGCTACTGTAGTATTATACATGTTACTGTAGTATTATACATGTTACTGTAGTAGTATACATGTTACTGTAGTAGTATACATGCTACTGTAGTAGTAGTATTATACATGTTACTGTAGTAGCATACATGCTACTGTAGTAGTATACATGCTACTGTAGTAGTATACATGCTACTGTAGTAGTAGACATGTTACTGTAGTAGTATACATGTTACTGTAGTAGTATACATGTTACTGTAGTATTATACATGCTACTGTAGTAGTATACATGTTACTGTAGTAGTATACATGTTACTGTAGTAGTATACATGTTACTGTAGTAGTATACATGTTACTGTAGTATTATACATGTTACTGTAGTAGTATACATGTTACTGTAGTAGTATACATGTTACTGTAGTATTATACATGTTACTGTAGTAGTATTATACATGTTACTGTAGTAGTATACATGTTACTGTAGTATTATACATGTTACTGTAGCTGTAGTAGTATTATGCATGTTACTGTAGTAGTATACATGTTACTGTAGTATTATACATGTTACTGTAGTAGTATACATGTTACTGTAGTATTATACATGTTACTGTAGCTGTAGTAGTATACATGTTACTGTAGTATTATACATGTTACTGTAGTATTATACATGCTACTGTAGTAGTATACATGTTACTGTAGTAGTATACATGCTACTGTAGTAGTAGACATGCTACTGTAGTAGTATACATGTTACTGTAGTATTATACATGTTACTGTAGCTGTAGTATTATACATGTTACTGTAGTATTATACATGTTACTGTAGTATTATACATGTTACTGTAGTATTATACATGTTACTGTAGTATTATACATGCTACTGTAGTAGTATACATGATACTGTAGTATTATACATGTTACTGTAGTATTATACATGTTACTGTAGTATTATACATGTTACTGTAGCTGTAGTATTATACATGTTACTGTAGTAGTATACATGTTACTGTAGTATTATACATGTTACTGTAGTAGTATACATGTTACTGTAGTATTATACATGTTACTGTAGTAGTATACATGTTACTGTAGTAGTATACATGCTACTGTAGTAGTAGACATGTTACTGTAGTAGTATACATGCTACTGTAGTAGTAGACATGTTACTGTAGTAGTATACATGCTACTGTAGTAGTAGACATGTTACTGTAGTAGTATACATGCTACTGTAGTAGTATACATGTTACTGTAGTATTATACATGCTACTGTAGTAGTATACATGTTACTGTAGTAGTATACATGTTACTGTAGTAGTATACATGTTACTGTAGCTGTAGTAGTATACATGTTACTGTAGTATTATACATGCTACTGTAGTAGTATACATGCTACTGTAGTATTATACATGTTACTGTAGTATTATACATGTTACTGTAGTAGTATACATGTTACTGTAGTAGTATACATGTTACTGTAGTATTATACATGTTACTGTAGCTGTAGTATTATACATGTTACTGTAGCTGTAGTATTATACATGTTACTGTAGTATTATACATGTTACTGTAGTATTATACATGTTACTGTAGTATTATACATGTTACTGTAGTATTATACATGTTACTGTAGTATTATACATGTTACTGTAGTATATACACTACTGTAGTTATCTGATACTGTGTTCCCGGTCCATTTGTTACTGTAGTATTATACATGTTACTGTAGTATTATACATGTTACTGTAGCTGTAGTATTATACATGTTACTGTAGTAGTATACATGTTACACATGTTATACATGCCCTGTCTAGTGTATACATGTTACTCTAGTATTATACATGTTACCAGTAGTATACATGTTACTGTAGTAGTATACATGTTACATGCCCTGTCTCTGTATTATACATGTTACTGCCCTGTCTCTGTTCTGTAGTAGTATACATGTTACCATGCCATGTTCTGTAGTAGTATTATACATGTTACCATGCCCTGTTACTGTAGTATTATACATGTTACTGTAGCTGTAGTCTGTATTATGCATGTTACTGTAGTAGTATACATGTTCTCTCTATACATGTTACATGTAGTATACATGTTACTGTCTGTCTTATACATGTTACATGCCCTGCTGTAGTAGTATACATGTTACCATGCCCTGTATTATACATGTTACATGTTACCATGCCCTGTAGTAGTATACATGTTACCATGCCCTGTCTCTCTACATGCTACTGTTAGTACCATGCCCTGTACTCTCTAGTATACATGTTACCATGCCCTGTATACATGTTACATGCCCTGTCTCTCTACTCATGTTACTGTAGCTGTAGTAGTATACATGTTACTGTAGCTGTAGTTTAGACTGTTCTCCATGCTGCAAGCCTGACATCTAGTGGTCAACTATTGTTATAACACTAGAGGTTATCTGCCTGTGTTCCCGGTCCATTTGCTTCTGTCTCAACATCGGTCTGTCTCTCTCTCTACACATGTTACCATGCCCTGTCTCTGTCTCTCTACACATGTTACCATGCCCTGTCTCTGTCTCTCTCTACACATGTTACCATGCCCTGTCTCTGTCTCTCTACACATGTTACCATGCCCTGTCTCTCTCTACACATGTTACCATGCCCTGTCTCTCTCTACACATGTTACCATGCCCTGTCTCTCTCTACTCATGTTACCATGCCCTGTCTCTCTACACATGTTACCATGCCCTGTCTCTCTCTACACATGTTACCATGCCCTGTCTCTCTCTCTACACATGTTACCATGCCCTGTCTCTGTCTCTCTCTACACATGTTACCATGCCCTGTCTCTGTCTCTCTCTACACATGTTACCATGCCCTGTCTCTCTCTACACATGTTACACATGCCATGTCTCTGTCTCTCTCTACACATGTTACCATGCCCTGTCTCTGTCTCTCTACACATGTTACCATGCCCTGTCTCTGTCTCTCTACACATGTTACCATGCCCTGTCTCTGTCTCTCTACACATGTTACCATGCCCTGTCTCTGTCTCTCTACACATGTTACCATGCCCTGTCTCTGTCTCTCTACACATGTTACCATGCCCTGTCTCTGTCTCTCTCTACACATGTTACCATGCCCTGTCTCTGTCTCTCTACACATGTTACCATGCCCTGTCTCTGTCTCTCTCTACACATGTTACCATGCCCTGTCTCTGTCTCTCTCTACACATGTTACCATGCCCTGTCTCTGTCTCTCTACACATGTTACCATGCCCTGTCTCTGTCTCTCTCTACACATGTTACCATGCCCTGTCTCTGTATCTTTCTACACATGTTACCATGCCCTGTCTCTCTCTACTCATGTTACCATGCCCTGTCTTTCTCTCAGAGATGATGAAGACGATGACATCGCCCATCAGTTCTGTTGCCCCGCCTCCGAGTGCAGTAGCCCGTCCTCTAGGTAACCAGCAGATCACCCCCCCCCATTGTTAACCCTTGACCTCCAAATAACCTCACAGAGAAGAGGAAGATTCTGAAGGAAACAGCTGACACAACTCGTTCGTTTGGGGTTTAGAAAATAATTAATCTCTTTCAACGCTGAAAAACCTGGCTGTAGCCAAGACGACAACAGCTCAGCTAAATGTAACTGTAGTCTGGGACTCGGGGCCTGGACCACATCCCTACCTATCTGACTGTCCTACCTACCCTGTCCTTTACACTAACTAGCATGTCACCCTCGCAACCTTTCCTCGCCCTGCTCTCCCTGCTCTCCCTGCTCTCCCTCCTCTCCCTGCTCTCCCTCCTCTCCCTGCTCTCCCTCCTCTCCCTGCTCTCTCTCTGCTCTCTCTCTGCTCTCCCTCCTCTCCCTGCTCTCCCTCCTCTCCCTCCTCTCCCTGCTCTCCCTCCTCTCTCTGCTCTCCCTCCCTCTCTGCTCTCCCTGCTCTCCCTCCTCTCCCTGCTCTCCCTCCTCTCTCTGCTCTCCCTGCTCTCTCTCTGCTCTCTCTGCTCTCTCTGCTCTCTGCTCTCCTGCTCTCTCTCTGCTCTCTCTGCTCTCTCTGCTCTCTCTGCTCTCTCTCTGCTCTCTCTGCTCTCTCTGCTCTCTCTGCTCTCTCTGCTCTCTCTCTCTGCTCTCTCTGCTCTCTCTCTGCTCTCTCTGCTCTCTCTGCTCTCTAATCTCTCTTCTCTGCTCTGTCTCTGATCTCTCTCTGCTCTCTCTGCTCTCTCTGCTCTTCTCTCTGCTCTCTGCTCTCTCTCTGCCCTCTGTTCTCTCTCTCTGCTCTCTCTGCTCTCTCTGCTCTCTCTGCTCTCTCTGCTCTCCCTGCTCTCCCTGCTCTCTCCCTGCTCTCCCTGCTCTCCCTGCTCTCTCCCTGCTCTCTCTGCTCTCTCTGCTCTCTCTCTGCTCTCCTGCTCTCTGCTCTCTGCTCTCTCTCTCTGCTCTGCTCTGCTCTCCCTGCTCTCTCTCTGCTCTCTCTGCTCTCTCTGCTCTTTCTGCTCTCTCTGCTCTCCCTGCTCTCCCTGCTCTCTCCCTGCTCTCCCTGCTCTCTCCCTGCTCTCTCTGCTCTCTCTGCTCTCTCTGCTCTCCCTGCTCTCTCTCTGCTCTCCCTGCTCTTTGAACTGAATTGACAAAAGGCTGTCCTGATGGATTGATTGAATTCTCAGACTTTGACCTTTGAACTTTAGCCTGGACAGTATCCGAAGAGGATTCACGTACAGCCACCAGCCAGGTCAACTAATGATGAAGAGATGATGAAGGAAAAGAAGAAAAAAAATAACCTTTCAGATTTTTTTCTCTCACACACATATATATATATATATATATCGATGTATCTATGTCCTTTATACTGTCCTCTAGTGTCTGTATCAGGTTTCTCTTTACTCCTTTAAATCTCCTTCTTGTCTTTTATCTGCTTGTGAATCTTCCTCTTTCCTTCTCTTGTCCAGTGAGAGAGCACATGGTGCTCACCCCAGGACGTTGTACAACTCTTATCTTAACCATACCAAGGAGAAGAGAGGACTACCACAGAAAAACTCTTAGTTTCCAACTCCTCAAACGTTTAAATATTCAAATGTTTTGGGAACAGAAGAGTTCTGCTTTATGAGTAAAATATCTGAAAACTAAAAAAAAAATAGTTTAAAGTTAAACCATATTTTAGTTTGAGTTCCCTTATCAACAACAATAATAATATGGAAATGAAATAGTCTTCTACTAGTTTGATATATATTAGGTCTGCCCCAAACCCAGTTATATATTAGGTCTGCCCCAAACCCAGTTATATATTAGGTCTGCCCCAAACCCAGTTATATATTAGGTCTGCCCCAAACCCAGTTATATATTAGGTCTGCCCCAAACCCAGTTATATATTAGGTCTGCCCCAAACCCAGTTATATATTAGGTCTGCCCCAAACCCAGTTATATATTAGGTCTGCCCCAAACCCAGTTATATATTAGGTCTGCCCCAAACCCAGTTATATATTAGGTCTGCCCCAAACCCAGTAATATATTAGGTCTGCCCCAAACCCAGTTATATATTAGGTCTGCCCCAAACCCAGTTATATATTAGGTCTGCCCCAAACCCAGTTATATATTAGGTCTGCCCCAAACCCAGTAATATATTAGGTCTGCCCCAAACCCAGTTATATATTAGGTCTGCCCCAAACCCAGTTATATATTAGGTCTGCCCCAAACCCAGTTATATATTAGGTCTGCCCCAAACCCAGTTATATATTAGGTCTGCCCCAAACCCAGTTATATATTAGGTCTGCCCCAAACCCAGTTATATATTAGGTCTGCCCCAAACCCAGTTATATATTAGGTCTGCCCCAAACCCAGTTATATATTAGGTCTGCCCCAAACCCAGTTATATATTAGGTCTGCCCCAAACCCAGTTATATATTAGGTCTGCCCCAAACCCAGTTATATATTAGGTCTGCCCCAAACCCAGTTATATATTAGGTCTGCCCCAAACCCAGTAATATATTAGGTCTGCCCCAAACCCAGTAATATATTAGGTCTGCCCCAAACCCAGTTATATATTAGGTCTGCCCCAAACCCAGTTATATATTAGGTCTGCCCCAAACCCAGTTATATATTAGGTCTGCCCCAAACCCAGTTATATATTAGGTCTGCCCCAAACCCAGTTATATATTAGGTCTGCCCCAAACCCAGTTATATATTAGGTCTGCCCCAAACCCAGTTATATATTAGGTCTGCCCCAAACCCAGTTATATATTAGGTCTGCCCCAAACCCAGTTATATATTAGGTCTGCCCCAAACCCAGTTATATATTAGGTCTGCCCCAAACCCAGTAATATATTAGGTCTGCCCCAAACCCAGTTATATATTAGGTCTGCCCCAAACCCAGTTATATATTAGGTCTGCCCCAAACCCAGTTATATATTAGGTCTGCCCCAAACCCAGTTATATATTAGGTCTGCCCCAAACCCAGTTATATATTAGGTCTGTCCCAAACCCAGTTATATATTAGGTCTGCCCCAAACCCAGTTATATATTAGGTCTGCCCCAAACCCAGTAAAAACCTTTTCTCATCAACTGTGTTGCAATCTTTTTGTCCGAATTCTGAAAAAATCCAGATTCCTTTTTTTCACGCAGTAAAAACCCATTCACCTCAAGACTAATGTGTTTTTCCCTTCTACTTTTCTGCAAAATTCACATAACGTCACCCACACTGATGCGGTCATTCTCAGTGGCAATATGTTGTTCAAAGTGGCTAGAGAGGACGAATTGATGAGAGGAAAATCATATAGCACTGTAAAAAATAATATGCTACTGAAAATATGAGGATGGGCTTTTCAACCTATGGTATCAATCACGAAAGGAGCTCGGTTACGCTTCATTCGGTTCGCATACCATTTAATGAGAGGAAACGCAGAACTGGCACCGGTAGTGATTCCTAGCACATATGCTGACCCTTTATTTTCTGCCTACCGTTTTCTTTTTATCTGATTACAGAGATGAAGTCCAGATGTAACGGATGTGAAACGGCTGGCTTAGTTAGTGGTGCGCGCTAAATAGCGTTTCAATCGGTGACATCAATTGCTCTGAGACCTTGAAGTAGTGGTTCCCCTTTGCTCTGCAAGGACCAAGGCTTTTGTGGAGCGATGAGTAACGATGCTTCGTGGGTGACTGTTGTTGATGTGTGCAGAAGGGTCCCTGGTTCGTGCCCGGGTATGGGGCGAGGGGACGGTTCTACTGTACAGTAACTTTCTGAATGAACATGGTTAATCAGCACACCCACCCACCCAATAGGACCCTTCCATCAAAGCTGCCTGCATCCCACTCAGGACACATAAGCAAATCACATTTCTCCTATCTCAACAAAAACAACTTTGCTTTAGCTTCAAATCCTTTCTGTAAGATAATGCTAAATGAACGTAGCCTGTCATATAAATTGATGAGGAAAGTTTTAATGGGGAGATTTAGAGACAGCTGTGATATCTATAGGCTATATGAAGATGACATTGACAACTGTTAGAAAATAGATACAGATACACAACCTGTCCATAGCCTAATGAGCAGCTGTTTTTATTTCACCTTTATTTAACTAGGCAAGTCAGTTAATTAAGAACTAATTCTTATTTACAATGACGGCCTACATGGGAACAGTGGGCTGCCTTGTTCAGGGGCAGAATGACAGATTTTTACCTTGTCAGCTCGGGGATTCAATTTAGCAACCTTTCAGTTACTAGTCCAACTCTCTAACCACCTGCCACCCCCTGTTGATCAATTCTGAGTTAAGTGATGGTGGTTATGTTAGGCCAACATTTTAATTTAAGGGCATTATCTAAATATGTGCAACAATCTATTGATAAGGGTCTCTGTCTTTAAGGGTCTCTGTCTTTAAGGGTCTCTGTCTTTAAGGGTCTCTGTCTTTAAGGGTCTCTGTCTTTAAGGGTCTCTGTCTTTGCCTATAGCACAGGGGATCTAGGCCTAAATTCACTTAATCAGGCCTGTAATGTATACCTTAATATGTAGGCTATACGAATGGTTCATTCATATATATTAATTAACTTCTAACTTAAACATATCTCTGTCTTCTTCACTGTTCTCTTCATGGGCAATTCACGTATCTCCGCTGTCAACTCCTCTGTGATATCTCTTCCTATCTAGCTCTTGAACAAGTAGCCTAGACTGTTAGAAAAAATGTGATATCTAGAACCTAAAAGGGTTCTCTGCCCGTCCCCATAGGAGAACCCTTAGAAGAACCCTTTTTTGGTTCCAGGTAGAACTCTCTTGGGTTCCATGTAGAACCCTTTTTACGGAGGAACCTGTGGAGGGTGCGGCCTGTCAGTGGAGGGTGCGGCCTGTCAGTGGAGGGTGCGGCCTGTCAGTGGAGGGTGCGGCCTGTCAGTTGAGGGTGCGGCCTGTCAGTGGAGGGTGCGGCCTGTCAGTGGAGGGTGCAGGCTGTCAGTGGAGGGTGCGGCCTGTCAGTGGAGGGTGCGGCCTGTCAGTGGAGGGTGCAGCCTGTCAGTGGAGGGTGCAGCCTGTCAGTGGAGGGTGCAGCCTGTCAGTGGAGGGTGCGGCCTGTCAGTGGAGGGTGCGGCCTGTCAGTGGAGGGTGCGGCCTGTCAGTGGAGGGTGCGGCCTGTCAGTGGAGGGTGCGGCCTGTCAGTGGAGGGTGCGGCCTGTCAGTGGAGGGTGCGGCCTGTCAGTGGAGGGTGCGGCCTGTCAGTGGAGGGTGCGGCCTGTCAGTGGAGGGTGCGGCCTGTCAGTGGAGGGTGCAGCCTGTCAGTGGAGGGTGCAGCCTGTCAGTGGAGGGTGCGGCCTGTCAGTGGAGGGTGCGGCCTGTCAGTGGAGGGTGCGGCCTGTCAGTGGAGGGTGCGGCCTGTCAGTGGAGGGTGCGGCCTGTCAGTGGAGGGTGCAATACAACGCAAAAAAAATCTAACCTGTTCCAAATAAATAATTGATGGATTGCGGCAGGATGATATTTCGCAATATTATGTGAACAGCGTCATGAAACAAAACGTGTGCTCGTATTTAATTTTTCGTCCATGTTATTGAGAAAGGGCTTTTAGCCAAATGGTAAGTCGACTCATATTGAGTGTGTAAAGTAATCTATGGCAAGTCAAAGGAAGGGATGGATAGGGTTAGAGCTGTACACAAGGTTCAGATGTAAGCATAGCAGGCTAACCATGTTCTCACACTGATCCTCACCTAGCATAGCAGGCTAACCATGTTCTCACACTGATCCTCACCTAGCATAGCAGGCTAACCATGTTCTCACACTGATCCTCACCTAGCATAGCAGGCTAACCATGTTCTCACACTGATCCTCACCTAGCATAGCAGGCTAACCATGTTCTCACACTGATCCTCACCTAGCATAGCAGGCTAACCATGGTCTCACACGGATCCTCACCCAGCCATACATGAATGTGTAAAAATGGACAACCAGCAGCATTCCAGTTCGCTGGGCATTACCTCACTAGCATAGAGGTGGTTAGATACAGGACACTACCATAGAGGTGGTTAGATACAGGACACTACCATAGAGGTGGTTAGATACAGGACACTACCATAGAGGTGGTTAGATACAGGACACTACCATAGAGGTGGTTAGATAAGGACACTACCATAGAGGTGGTTAGATACAGGACACTACCATAGAGGTGGTTAGATACAGGACACTACCATAGAGGTGGTTAGATACAGGACACTACCATAGAGGTGGTTAGATACAGGACACTACCATAGAGGTGGTTAGATACAGGACACTACCATAGAGGTGGTTACAGGACAATACCATAGAGGTGGTTAGATACAGGACACTACCATAGAGGTGGTTAGATACAGGACACTACCATAGAGGTGGTTAGATACAGGACACTACCATAGAGGTGGTTAGATACAGGACACTACCATAGAGGTGGTTAGATAAGGACAATACCATAGAGGTGGTTAGATAAGGACAATACCATAGAGGTGGTTAGATAAGGACAATACCATAGAGGTGGTTAGATAAGGACAATACCATAGAGGTGGTTAGATAAGGACACTGCCATAGAGGTTGTCAGATACAGGACACTACCATAGAGGTGGTTAGATACAGGACACTGCCATAGAGGTTGTCAGATACAGGACACTACCATAGAGGTGGTTAGATACAGGACACTAGCATAGAGGTGGTTAGATACAGGACACTACCATAGAGGTGGTTAGATACAGGACACTACCATAGAGGTGGTTAGATACAGGACACTACCATAGAGGTGGTTAGATACAGGACAATACCATAGAGGTGGTTACAGGACACTGCCATAGAGGTTGTCAGATACAGGACAATACCATAGAGGTGGTTAGATACAGGACACTACCATAGAGGTGGTTAGATACAGGACACTACCATAGAGGTGGTTAGATAAGGACACTACCATAGAGGTGGTTAGATACAGGACACTACCATAGAGGTGGTTAGATACAGGACACTACCATAGAGGTGGTTAGATACAGGACACTACCATAGAGGTGGTTAGATACAGGACACTACCATAGAGGTGGTTAGATACAGGACACTACCATAGAGGTGGTTAGATACAGGACACTACCATAGAGGTGGTTAGATAAGGACACTACCATAGAGAGGTGGTTAGATACAGGACACTACCATAGAGGTGGTTAGATACAGGACACTACCATAGAGGTGGTTAGATACAGGACACTAGCATAGAGGTGGTTAGATACAGGACACTACCATAGAGGTGGTTAGATAAGGACACTACCATAGAGGTGGTTAGATACAGGACACTACCATAGAGGTGGTTAGATAAGGACACTACCATAGAGGTGGTTAGATACAGGACACTACCATAGAGGTGGTTAGATACAGGACACTAGCATAGAGGTGGTTAGATACAGGACACTACCATAGAGGTGGTTAGATACAGGACACTAGCATAGAGGTGGTTAGATACAGGACACTACCATAGAGGTGGTTAGATAAGGACACTACCATAGAGGTGGTTAGATACAGGACACTACCATAGAGGTGGTTAGATACAGGACACTACCATAGAGGTGGTTAGATAAGGACATTAGTGTAGAGGTGGTTAGATACACGACACTGTCTTTAGGGTGCTTGGAGTGCAGTAGGCCCTAACGATAGACACTTGAACCTCAACTTTGATGTGCAGAAGTAATATGATCCACTGTATAAGCCAACAACAACAACAACAACAACATGCTTCTGTGTCATTGTATTCTTTGACTCAACTCAAGGATATGTAACATATTATTGGAGAGGTAAACCTTCTCATGTGATGTACAGTTGTATTTTAATACACAGAATCAGCACTACAGTCCCAGGAACAGGACGTGAACCATCCAAATCTCTTGTTGTGTACATTACAGAGTGACGTTACTTAGCATTCGGTAGTAGTTCTTTAAACAGACACCAGCTTGGTTAACTTAGTGTAATGAACAACAGTCTAAGGTCTGTGTCCCAAATGGCACTCTATCCCCTGCAGTATGTAGTGCACTATGGGCCCTGGGCAAAAGTAGTGCACTATACCCTCTTAGAATTAGTGGTGACTTGAGGAACCCTGGAGATCTTCAAGGAACAATTGGACATCCTCAAGGAACTCCTGGAGATCCTCAAAAAAAACCTGCAGATCCTCAAGGAACCCCTGCAGATCCTCAAGGAACCCTTGTTGATCCTCAAGGAACCCCTGTTGATCCTCAAGGAACCCCTGCAGATCCTCAAGGAAACCCTGCAGATCCTCAAGGAACCCCTGTTGATCCTCAAGGAACCCCTGCTGATCCTCAAGGAACCCCTGCTGATCCTCAAGGAACCCCTGCTGATCCTCAAGGAACCCCTGCTGATCCTCAAGGAACCCCTGCTGATTGTTCAGGAACCCCTGTTGATCCTCAAGGAACCCCTGTTGATCCTCAAGGAACCCCTGTTGATCCTCAAGGAACCCCTGGTGCTCATCAAGGAACCCCTGGTGCTCATCAAGGAACCCCTGCAGATCCTCAAGGAACCCCTGCAGATCCTAAAGGAACCCCTGGAGCTCATTAAGGAACCCCTGGAGCTCATTAAGGAACCCCTGGAGCTCATTAAGGAACCCCTGGAGCTCCTCAAGGAACCCCTGTTGATCCCCTATACCTGGTCTGGCTGGTCCCCTATACCTGATCTGACTGGTCCCCCATACCTGGTCTGACTGTTCCCCCATACCTGGTCTGACTGGTCCCCTATACCTGGTCTGACTGGTCCCCTATACCTGGTCAGGCTGGTCCCCTATACCTGGTCCCCTATACCTGGTCTGACTGGTCCCCTATACCTGGTCTGACTGGTCCCCTATACCTGGTCTGACTGGTCCCCTATACCTGGTCTGACTCGTCCCCTATACCTGGTCTGACTCGTCCCCTATACCTGGTCTGACTCGTCCCCTATACCTGGTCTGACTCGTCCCCTATACCTGGTCTGACTGGTCCCCTATACCTGATCTGACTGGTCCCCTATACCTGGTCTGACTGGTCCCCTATACCTGATCTGACTGGTCCCCCATACCTGGTCTGACTGGTCCCCCATACCTGGTCTGACTGGTCCCCTATACCTGGTCTGGCTGGTTCCCTATACCAGGTCCTCTATACCTGGTCTGACTGGTCCCCTATACCTGGTCTGACTGGTCCCCTATACCTGGTCTGGCTGGTCCCCTATGGCTGGTCCCCTATACCTGGTCTGGCTGGTCCCCTACACCTGGTCTGGCTGGTCCCCTATACCTGTTCTGACTGGTCCCCTATACCTGGTCTGACTGGTCCCCTATACCTGGTCTGGCTGGTCCCCTATACCTGGTCTGACTGGTCCCCTATACCTGGTCTGGCTGGTCCCCTATACCAGGTCCCCTATACCTGGTCTGACTGGTCCCCTATACCTGGTCTGGCTGGTCCCCTATACCTGGTCTGGCTGGTCCCCTATACCTGGTCTGGCTGGTCCCCTATACCTGGTCCCCTATACCTGGTCTGGCTGGTCCCCTATACCTGGTCTGGCTGGTCACCTATACCTGGTCTGACTGGTCCCCTATACCTGGTCTGACTGGTCCCCTATACCTGGTCTGACTGGTCCCCTATACCTGGTCTGACTGGTCCCCTATACCTGGTCTGACTTGTCCCCTATACCTGGTCTGACTGGTCCCCTATACCTGGTCTGACTTGTCCCCCATACCTGGTCTGACTGGTCCCCCATACCTGGTCTGACTGGTCCCCCATACCTGGTCTGACTGGTCCCCCATACCTGGTCTGACTGGTCCCCCATACCTGGTCTGACTGGTCCCCTATACCTGGTCTGTCTGGTCCCCTATACCAGGTCCTCTATACCTGGTCTGACTGGTCCCCTATACCTGGTCTGACTGGTCCCCTATACCTGGTCTGACTGGTCCCCTATACCTGGTCTGGCTGGTCCCCTATGGCTGGTCCCCTATACCTGGTCTGGCTGGTCCCCTATACCTGGTCTGACTGGTCCCCTATACCTGGTCTGGCTGGTCCCCTATACCTGGTCTGGCTGGTCCCCTATACCTGGTCTGACTGGTCCCCTATACCTGGTCTGACTGGTCCCCTATACCTGGTCTGGCTGGTCCCCTATACCTGGTCTGGCTGGTCCCCTATACCTGGTCTGGTAGGAGAATGTAGATTAGGTGTGGACCACTACCGTCTTCGGAGGTCTGATTGGTTATACACTTTTGCCCCAGAACACCTGATTAAACTAATTTGCATTCCAAACTGAAGCCCATGATTTGTTGATTATTGCAGTCAGGTGTGTTAGCTGGGGCTGGAGTGTGTCACCAATCAGGCTCTGAGGACTGGAGCTTTTGCTACAGAGGAACATGAGTGCTGTGTACTTTTATTTAAGTACATGGTCTCTTTCACAAGCCCTGCATCTACAATTTCATAGAAAATATCAAAAAATATAATACAATATAAAACCAGTCAAATACAGCACAACACAAATACTCAAGAAAAACAATAAAATTCCTCAATAAAAAGGTGCCAGAATATCCTATTGTAATGTGTTGTGTAGTTGGTTCCAGCAACGAGGTGCTTTAAAACTAAAACGTTTGATGGAGACCCCAGGAACCTCCAAAAGTTAAGCAACCTTGTGAACGTGTTTGCTTTCACGTTTGAAAAAATATTTTCACGGCAACGTTAGGTTACGTCAGAAGCTTGTGTAGTAGTGCTTTGTAAATAAAGGGGAGTAAATGAGGTGATCTTCTGGGCTTTAATGAGGACCAGCAGGATGCAGTAGTGAGTATTAAAACTGTCCCCTGTGATAAAGCGACGGACGCCATGGTAGACGGCATCCAAAGGTTTAAGAGTAGTGGCTGATGCATTCTGGTAAATGGTGTCACCATAGCCAAGACCTGGCAGGAAAGGTGACTGTACAATCTGCTTCCTGAGGCAAGATCTTTTTCTTGTTAAAGAAGCCCACTTTATATCTGAGCTCTTTAACTAGCTCATCTGTATGTTTTTAAGCATTAAGTCTGTCAATCCAAATGCCCAGATATTTATAGGTGGGAACCCGATCGATACGAGAACCAGACAATTATTAAATATGTAGTCCAACTGATTTTTTCTTTTTGCGAGAATTAGAGAACAACGTAAATATAGTCTTGCCTGCTTTACGTATGTTATGGTAACCATTGCATCATTCTTCTGTTACCAAGGGGATGAATGTGATGTGAAGGGCATATATAAAAATTTCACCGCAGATGCAGAAGTGCGACATCGGCAGATGTGCGGTGGATTGAGACTCATAGCTGCCGATGTCTCACTTCTGCATCTGCGGTGAAAGGAGGCAGAGCTACAGCTGTGTTTGTTAGACCATGAGACGTCCAGAAAATCAGTCTTCTCACGAAAATGCCGAACGGTTTGGCCTCCAAAAATATTATGATCAGATTCTCACAAACACATTTGGTGTTCTCCGTTTTGCTCTACGGCCCCCAAAAGAGTCTTGGGACTCGTCTACATTTGTCTATCTAGAGCTGTAGTGGGGCTGTGTTGATGTGTGAGAGAGAGAGAGACGTTGTCTATCTAGAGCTGTAGTGGGGCTGTGTTGATGTGAGAGAGAGAGAGAGAGACGTTGTCTATCTAGAGCTGTAGTGGGGCTGTGTTGACGTGAGAGAGAGAGACGTTGTCTATCTAGAGCTGTAGTGGGGCTGTGTTGACGTGAGAGAGAGAGATGTTGTCTATCTAGAGCTGTAGTGGGGCTGTGTTGATGTGTGAGAGAGAGAGAGACGTTGTCTATCTAGAGCTGTAGTGGGGCTGTGTTGACGTGAGAGAGAGAGACGTTGTCTATCTAGAGCTGTAGTGGGGCTGTGACGAGAGAGAGAGAGACGTTGTCTATCTAGAGCTGTAGTGGGGCTGTGACGAGAGAGAGAGAGATGTTGTCTATCTAGAGCTGTAGTGGGGCTGTGTTGACGTGAGAGAGAGAGACGTTGTCTATCTAGAGCTGTAGTGGGGCTGTGTTGACGTGAGAGAGAGAGAGAGAGACGTTGTCTATCTAGAGCTGTAGTGGGGCTGTGCTGTCATAGGATTAAAACTAGATCCTGTCAACATGCTGCATTAAAGACATTCAGAGGCTGACGACCCACACTGGTGTGGTTATCGACACCTTTACAATACTCTCAATACTCTCAATCTGCTGCATGTTTTTACACACTTGTTTCAATTCATTCACTTGTTATAAGAGATTCAATCTTATCAATCTTAGGTAGCCTAGTGGTTAGAGTGTAGAGGTGGCAGGTAGCCTAGTGGTTAGAGTGTAGAGGCGGCAGGTAGCCTAGTGGTTAGAGTGTAGGGGTGGCAGGTAGCCTAGTGGTTAGAGTGTAGAGGTGGCAGGTAGCCTAGTGGTTAGAGTGTAGAGGTGGCAGGTAGCCTAGTGGTTAGAGTGTAGAGGTGGCAGGTAGCCTAGTGGTTAGTGTGTAGAGGTGGCAGGTAGCCTAGTGGTTAGAGTGTAGGGGCGGCAGGTAGCCTAGTGGTTAGAGTGTAGGGGCGGCAGGTAGCCTAGTGGTTAGAGTGTAGGGACGGTAGGTAGCCTAGTGCTTAGAGTGTAGGGACGGCAGGTAGCCTAGTGGTTAGAGTGTAGGGGTGGCAGGTAGCCTAGTGGTTAGAGTGTAGGGGTGGCAGGTAGCCTAGTGGTTAGAATGTAGGGGTGGCAGGTAGCCTAGTGGTTAGAGTGTAGAGGTGGCAGGTAGCCTAGTGGCTAGAGTGTAGGGGTGGCAGGGTAGACTAGTGGTTAGAGTGTAGAGGTGGCAGGTAGCCTAGTGGTTAGAGTGTAGGGGTGGCAGGTAGCCTAGTGGTTAGAGAGTTGGACTAGTAACTGGAAGGTTGCAAGTTCAAATCCCCAAGCTGACAAGGTAAAAAACTGTCTTTCTGCCCCTGAACAAGGCAGTTAACCCACTGTTTCCTGGTAGGCCGTCATTGTAAATAAGAATTTGTTCTCAACTGACTTGTCTCGTAAAATAAAAAGCATGTTCATTCGTCATACAATAGTTGGAACTTGTTTCCGTTTCTATCTTTTCAACAACTGTCTTGTTTCTTTACACACATTTTTGATGGCGGACTGTGCTAGGAGCAGGAGGTACATCCTGTCTTTTCAAACGTCCAGAGGATGTTTTGTGTCGAAGCTGAGAGATAATCAGAACGCGAGCTGCTCTGTCAGAGGGCCAGGCAGTCGTTTGGTGTTCAACATCAAACTGATCCTGTCAGGCCAGGTGTTCAACATCAAACATCAAACTGTCCCTGTCAGGCCAGGTGTTCAACATCAAACTGTTCCTGTCAGGCCAGGTGTTCAACATCAAACTGATCCTGTCAGGCCAGGTGTTCAACATCAAACTGATCCTGTCAGGCCAGGTGTTCAACATCAAACTGATCCTGTCAGGCCTGGTGTTCAACATCAAACTGATCCTGTCAGGCCAGGTGTTCAACATCAAACTGATCCTGTCAGGCCAGGTGTTCAACATCAAACTGTTCCTGTCAGGCCAGGTGTTCAACATCAAACTGTTCCTGTCAGGCCAGGTGATCAACATCAAACTGATCCTGTCAGGCCAGGTGTTCAACATCAAACTGATCCTGTCAGGCCAGGTGTTCAACATCAAACTGTTCCTGTCAGGCCAGGTGTTCAACATCAAACTGATCCTGTCAGGCCAGGTGTTCAACATCAAACTGATCCTGTCAGGCCAGGTGTTCAACATCAAACTGATCCTGTCAGGCCAGGTGTTCAACATCAAACTGATCCTGTCAGGCCAGGTGTTCAACATCAAACTGTCCCTGTCAGGCCAGGTGTCAACATCAAACTGATCCTGTCAGGCCAGGTGTTCAACATCAAACTGATCCTGTCAGGCCAGGTGTTCAACATCAAACTGATCCTGTCAGGCCAGGTGTTCAACATCAAACTGATCCTGTCAGGCCAGGTGTTCAACATCAAACTGATCCTGTCAGGCCAGGTGTTCAACATCAAACTGTTCCTGTCAGGCCAGGTGTTCAACATCAAACATCAAACTGTCCCTGTCAGGCCAGGTGTTCAACATCAAACTGATCCTGTCAGGCCAGGTGTTCAACATCAAACTGATCCTGTCAGGCCAGGTGTTCAACATCAAACTGATCCTGTCAGGCCAGGTGTTCAACATCAAACTGTTCCTGTCAGGCCAGGTGTTCAACATCAAACATCAAACTGTTCCTGTCAGGCCAGGTGTTCAACATCAAACTGTCCCTGTCAGGCCAGGTGTTCAACATCAAACTGATCCTGTCAGGCCAGGTGTTCAACATCAAACTGTTCCTGTCAGGCCAGGTGTTCAACATCAAACATCAAACTGTTCCTGTCAGGCCAGGTGTTCAACATCAAACTTTTCCTGTCAGGCCAGGTGTTCAACATCAAACTGATCCTGTCAGGCCAGGTGTTCAACATCAAACTGTCCCTGTCAGGCCAGGTGTTCAACATCAAACTGATCCTGTCAGGCCAGGTGTTCAACATCAAACTGTTCCTGTCAGGCCAGGTGTTCAACATCAAACATCAAACTGTTCCTGTCAGGCCTGGTGTTCAACATCAAACTGTTCCTGTCAGGCCAGGTGTTCAACATCAAACTGATCCTGTCAGGCCAGGTGTTCAACATCAAACTGTTCCTGTCAGGCCAGGTGTTCAACATCAAACTGATCCTGTCAGGCCAGGTGTTCAACATCAAACTGATCCTGTCAGGCCAGGTGTTCAACATCAAACTGATCCTGTCAGGCCAGGTGTTCAACATCAAACTGTCCCTGTCAGGCCAGGTGTCAACATCAAACTGATCCTGTCAGGCCAGGTGTTCAACATCAAACTGATCCTGTCAGGCCAGGTGTTCAACATCAAACTGATCCTGTCAGGCCAGGTGTTCAACATCAAACATCAAACTGTCCCTGTCAGGCCAGGTGTTCAACATCAAACTGATCCTGTCAGGCCAGGTGTTCAACATCAAACTGATCCTGTCAGGCCAGGTCTTCAACATCAAACATCAAACTGTCCCTGTCAGGCCAGGTGTTCAACATCAAACTGATCCTGTCAGGCCAGGTGTTCAACATCAAACTGATCCTGTCAGGCCAGGTGTTCAACATCAAACATCAAACTGTTCCTGTCAGGCCAGGTGTTCAACATCAAACTGTCCCTGTCAGGCCAGGTGTTCAACATCAAACTGATCCTGTCAGGCCAGGTGTTCAACATCAAACTGTTCCTGTCAGGCCAGGTGTTCAACATCAAACATCAAACTGTTCCTGTCAGGCCAGGTGTTCAACATCAAACTGTCCCTGTCAGGCCAGGTGTTCAACATCAAACTGATCCTGTCAGGCCAGGTGTTCAACATCAAACTGTTCCTGTCAGGCCAGGTGTTCAACATCAAACATCAAACTGTTCCTGTCAGGCCAGGTGTTCAACATCAAACTTTTCCTGTCAGGCCAGGTGTTCAACATCAAACTGATCCTGTCAGGCCAGGTGTTCAACATCAAACTGTCCCTGTCAGGCCAGGTGTTCAACATCAAACTGATCCTGTCAGGCCAGGTGTTCAACATCAAACTGTTCCTGTCAGGCCAGGTGTTCAACATCAAACATCAAACTGTTCCTGTCAGGCCAGGTGTTCAACATCAAACTGTTCCTGTCAGGCCAGGTGTTCAACATCAAACTGATCCTGTCAGGCCAGGTGTTCAACATCAAACTGTTCCTGTCAGGCCAGGTGTTCAACATCAAACTGATCCTGTCAGGCCAGGTGTTCAACATCAAACTGATCCTGTCAGGCCAGGTGTTCAACATCAAACTGATCCTGTCAGGCCAGGTGTTCAACATCAAACTGATCCTGTCAGGCCAGGTGTTCAACATCAAACTGTCCCTGTCAGGCCAGGTGTTCAACATCAAACTGATCCTGTCAGGCCAGGTGTTCAACATCAAACTGTCCCTGTCAGGCCAGGTGTTCAACATCAAACTGTTCCTGTCAGGCCACGTGTTCAACATCAAACATCAAACTGTTCCTGTCAGGCCAGGTGTTCAACATCAAACTGTTCCTTTCAGGCCAGGTGTTCAACATCAAACTGTTCCTGTCAGGCCAGGTGTTCAACATCAAACTGTTCCTGTCAGGCCAGGTGTTCAACATCAAACTGTTCCTGTCAGGCCAGGTGTTCAACATCAAACTGTTCCTGTCAGGCCAGGTGTTCAACATCAAACTGTCCCTGTCAGGCCAGGTGTTCAACATCAAACTGTCCCTGTCAGGCCAGGTGTTCAACATCAAACTGAAGGCCAGGTGTTCAACATCAAACTGATCCTGTCAGGCCAGGTGTTCAACATCAAACTGATCCTGTCAGGCCAGGTGTTCAACATCAAACTGATCCTGTCAGGCCAGGTGTTCAACATCAAACTGTCCCTGTCAGGCCAGGTGTTCAACATCAAACTGATCCTGTCAGGCCAGGTGTTCAACATCAAACTGTCCCTGTCAGGCCAGGTGTTCAACATCAAACTGTTCCTGTCAGGCCACGTGTTCAACATCAAACATCAAACTGTTCCTGTCAGGCCAGGTGTTCAACATCAAACTGTTCCTTTCAGGCCAGGTGTTCAACATCAAACTGTTCCTGTCAGGCCAGGTGTTCAACATCAAACTGTTCCTGTCAGGCCAGGTGTTCAACATCAAACTGTTCCTGTCAGGCCAGGTGTTCAACATCAAACTGTTCCTGTCAGGCCAGGTGTTCAACATCAAACTATCCCTGTCAGGCCAGGTGTTCAACATCAAACTGTTCCTGTCAGGCCAGGTGTTCAACATCAAACATCAAACTGTTCCTGTCAGGCCAGGTGTTCAACATCAAACTGATCCTGTCAGGCCAGGTATTCAACATCAAACTGATCCTGTCAGGCCAGGTCTTCAACATCAAACATCAAACTGTCCCTGTCAGGCCAGGTGTTCAACATCAAACTGATCCTGTCAGGCCAGGTGTTCAACATCAAACTGTTCCTGTCAGGCCAGGTCTTCAACATCAAACATCAAACTGTCCCTGTCAGGCCAGGTGTTCAACATCAAACTGATCCTGTCAGGCCAGGTGTTCAACATCAAACTGTTCCTGTCAGGCCAGGTGTTCAACATCAAACATCAAACTGTTCCTGTCAGGCCAGGTGTTCAACATCAAACTTTTCCTGTCAGGCCAGGTGTTCAACATCAAACTGATCCTGTCAGGCCAGGTGTTCAACATCAAACTGTCCCTGTCAGGCCAGGTGTTCAACATCAAACTGATCTTGTCAGGCCAGGTGTTCAACATCAAACATCAAACTGTTCCTGTCAGGCCAGGTGTTCAACATCAAACTTTTCCTGTCAGGCCAGGTGTTCAACATCAAACTGATCCTGTCAGGCCAGGTGTTCAACATCAAACTGTTCCTGTCAGGCCAGGTGTTCAACATCAAACTGATCCTGTCAGGCCTGGTGTTCAACATCAAACTGATCCTGTCAGGCCAGGTGTTCAACATCAAACTGATCCTGTCAGGCCAGGTGTTCAACATCAAACTGATCCTGTCAGGCCAGGTGTTCAACATCAAACTGTCCCTGTCAGGCCAGGTGTTCAACATCAAACTGTTCCTGTCAGGCCAGGTGTTCAACATCAAACTGTTCCTGTCAGGCCAGGTGTTCAACATCAAACTGTTCCTGTCAGGCCAGGTGTTCAACATCAAACTGTTCCTGTCAGGCCAGGTGTTCAACATCAAACTGTTCCTGTCAGGCCAGGTGTTCAACATCAAACTGTTCCTGTCAGGCCAGGTGTTCAACATCAAACTGATCCTGTCAGGCCAGGTGTTCAACATCAAACTGATCCTGTCAGGCCAGGTGTTCAACATCAAACTGTCCTGTCAGGCCAGGTGTTCAACATCAAACTGATCCTGTCAGGCCAGGTGTTCAACATCAAACTGTTCCTGTCAGGCCAGGTGTTCAACATCAAACATCAAACTGTTCCTGTCAGGCCAGGTGTTCAACATCAAACTGTTCCTGTCAGGCCAGGTGTTCAACATCAAACTGTTCCTGTCAGGCCAGGTGTTCAACATCAAACTGTTCCTGTCAGGCCAGGTGTTCAACATCAAACTGATCCTGTCAGGCCAGGTGTTCAACATCAAACTGATCCTGTCAGGCCAGGTGTTCAACATCAAACTGATCCTGTCAGGCCAGGTGTTCAACATCAAACTGATCCTGTCAGGCCAGGTGTTCAACATCAAACTGTCCCTGTCAGGCCAGGTGTTCAACATCAAACTGTTCCTGTCAGGCCACGTGTTCAACATCAAACATCAAACTGTTCCTGTCAGGCCAGGTGTTCAACATCAAACTGTTCCTTTCAGGCCAGGTGTTCAACATCAAACTGTTCCTGTCAGGCCAGGTGTTCAACATCAAACTGTTCCTGTCAGGCCAGGTGTTCAACATCAAACTGTTCCTGTCAGGCCAGGTGTTCAACATCAAACTTTTCCTGTCAGGCCAGGTGTTCAACATCAAACTGTCCCTGTCAGGCCAGGTGTTCAACATCAAACTGTTCCTGTCAGGCCAGGTGTTCAACGTCAAACATCAAACTGTTCCTGTCAGGCCAGGTGTTCAACATCAAACTGATCCTGTCAGGCCAGGTATTCAACATCAAACTGATCCTGTCAGGCCAGGTCTTCAACATCAAACATCAAACTGTCCCTGTCAGGCCAGGTGTTCAACATCAAACTGATCCTGTCAGGCCAGGTGTTTAATATCAAACTGTTCCTGTCAGGCCAGGTGTTCAACATCAAACTGTTCCTGTCAGGCCAGGTGTTCAACATCAAACATCAAACTGTTCCTGTCAGGCCAGGTGTTCAACATCAAACTTTTCCTGTCAGGCCAGGTGTTCAACATCAAACTGATCCTGTCAGGCCAGGTGTTCAACATCAAACTGTCCCTGTCAGGCCAGGTGTTCAACATCAAACTGATCTTGTCAGGCCAGGTGTTCAACATCAAACATCAAACTGTTCCTGTCAGGCCAGGTGTTCAACATCAAACTGTTCCTTTCAGGCCAGGTGTTCAACATCAAACTGTTCCTGTCAGGCCAGGTGTTCAACATCAAACTGTTCCTGTCAGGCCAGGTGTTCAACATCAAACTGTTCCTGTCAGGCCAGGTGTTCAACATCAAACTGTTCCTGTCAGGCCAGGTGTTCAACATCAAACTGTCCCTGTCAGGCCAGGTGTTCAACATCAAACTGTTCCTGTCAGGCCAGGTGTTCAACGTCAAACATCAAACTGTTCCTGTCAGGCCAGGTGTTCAACATCAAACTGATCCTGTCAGGCCAGGTATTCAACATCAAACTGATCCTGTCAGGCCAGGTCTTCAACATCAAACATCAAACTGTCCCTGTCAGGCCAGGTGTTCAACATCAAACTGATCCTGTCAGGCCAGGTGTTCAACATCAAACTGTTCCTGTCAGGCCAGGTGTTCAACATCAAACTGTTCCTGTCAGGCCAGGTGTTCAACATCAAACATCAAACTGTTCCTGTCAGGCCAGGTGTTCAACATCAAACTTTTCCTGTCAGGCCAGGTGTTCAACATCAAACTGATCCTGTCAGGTCAGGTGTTCAACATCAAACTGTCCCTGTCAGGCCAGGTGTTCAACATCAAACTGATCTTGTCAGGCCAGGTGTTCAACATCAAACATCAAACTGTTCCTGTCAGGCCAGGTGTTCAACATCAAACTTTTCCTGTCAGGCCAGGTGTTCAACATCAAACTGATCCTGTCAGGCCAGGTGTTCAACATCAAACTGTTCCTGTCAGGCCAGGTGTTCAACATCAAACTGATCCTGTCAGGCCAGGTGTTCAACATCAAACTGATCCTGTCAGGCCAGGTGTTCAACATCAAACTGATCCTGTCAGGCCAGGTGTTCAACATCAAACTGATCCTGTCAGGCCAGGTGTTCAACATCAAACTGTCCCTGTCAGGCCAGGTGTTCAACATCAAACTGTTCCTGTCAGGCCAGGTGTTCAACATCAAACTGTCCCTGTCAGGCCAGGTGTTCAACATCAAACTGTTCCTGTCAGGCCACGTGTTCAACATCAAACATCAAACTGTTCCTGTCAGGCCACGTGTTCAACATCAAACATCAAACTGTCAGGCCAGGTGTTCAACATCAAACTGTTCCTGTCAGGCCAGGTGTTCAACATCAAACTGTTCCTGTCAGGCCAGGTGTTCAACATCAAACTGTCCCTGTCAGGCCAGGTGTTCAACATCAAACTGTTCCTGTCAGGCCAGGTGTTCAACATCAAACTGTTCCTGTCAGGCCAGGTGTTCAACATCAAACTGTTCCTGTCCACCACCACCACCACCCCTCTCTCCATCATCATCATCACCACCACCACCTCTCTCTCCATCATCATCATCACCACCACCACCTCTCTCTTCATCATCATCATCACCACCACCACCTCTCTCTCCATCATCATCATCACCACCACCACCACCTCTCTCTCCATCATCATCATCACCACCACCACCACCACCTCTCTCTCCATCATCATCATCACCACCACCACCACCTCTCTCTCCATCATCATCATCACCACCACCACCTCTCTCTCTCCATCATCATCACCACCACCACCTCTCTCTCCATCATCATCATCACCACCACCACCTCTCTCTCCATCATCATCATCACCACCACCACCACCTCTCTCTCCATCATCATCATCACCACCACCACCACCTCTCTCTCCATCATCATCACCACCACCACCACCACCTCTCTCTCCATCATCATCACCACCACCACCACCACCTCTCTCTCCATCATCATCACCACCACCACCACTACCTCTCTCTCCATCATCATCACCACCACCACCACCACCTCTCTCTCCATCATCATCACCACCACCACCACTACCTCTCTCTCCATCATCACCACCACCACCATCTCTCTCTCCATCATCATCACCACCACCACCAATACCTCTCTCTCCATCATCATCATCACCACCACCACCACCTCTCTCTCCATCATCACCACCACCACCACCTCTCTCTCCATCATCACCACCACCACCACCACCACCTCTCTCTCCATCATCATCATCACCACCACCACCTCTCTCTCCATCATCATCACCACCACCACCACCACCTCTCTCTCCATCATCATCATCACCACCACCACCACTACCTCTCTCTCCATCATCATCATCACCACCACCACCACCACCTCTCTCTCCATCATCATCATCACCACCACCACCTCTCTCTCCATCATAATCACCACCACCACCTCTCTCTCCATCATCACCACCACCACCACTACCTCTCTCTCCATCATCATCATCACCACCACCACCACCACCTCTCTCTCCATCATCATCATCACCACCACCACCTCTCTCTCCATCATCATCACCACCACCACCACCACTACCTCTCTCTCCATCATCATCATCACCACCACCACCACCACCTCTCTCTCCATCATCATCACCACCACCTCTTTCTCCATCATCACCACCACCACCACTACCGCTCTCTCCATCATCATCATCACCACCACCACCACCACCTCTCTCTCTCCATCATCATCATCACCACCACCACCTCTCTCTCCATCATCATCACCACCACCACCACCACTACCTCTCTCTCCATCATCATCATCACCACCACCACCACCACCTCTCTCTCCATCATCATCATCATCATCACCACCACCACCACCACTACCTCTCTCTCCATCATCATCATCACCACCACCACCACCACCTCTCTCTCCATCATCATCATCACCACCACCACCACCTCTCTCTCCATCATCATCATCACCACCACCACCACCACCTCTCTCTCCATCATCATCATCATCACCACCACCACCTCTCTCTCCATCATCATCACCACCACCACCTCTCTCTCCATCATCATCACCACCACCACCACCTCTTTCTTTCTGTCTCTCCCAGTCTGATGCTGTTAATTCTTCTCCTGAACTTTATTCTTTATTCTTTATTTATTCTAAACTTTATTCTTATGTAAAAAAACATTGAAATGGATGATACATATTATTAAAAAAAGAAACTAAATGCTATACAAGTATTTAATAAACAGAAACGATGAGAATGTAACCGATGATGATGAAGACTATAATTGATATCGCTAATGATGAAGATGATGATGATTGTGATAATGATGAAGATGATGGTGATGAAGATGATTGTGATGATGATGATGATAATGATGGTGATGAACATGATGATTGTGATGATGATATTGATGGTAATAATGAAGATTAAAACTCCTATGATTCTAATGAACCATCGTTATATATTTGTTCTAACTGTATCCAAACATTCTTGTTTGTCTGATGTACCTTTCTACTCCAAGATCCGTTTGTTTACCTCAGTGCTATGAGAAACAGATTAGTTTGGAGCGTCAGTAGAGAGAGAGAGAGAGAGGGAGAGAAAGAGAGACAGGGGATGGGATAGAGAGAGGGAGAGAGAGAGACGGGATGGGATGGGATAGAAAGAGAGAGAGAGAGAGAGAGAGACGGGATGAGAGTTCAAAAGAAGGACATGGGATGTGGAAAACAACGACAGAGCGAGAACTTCTGACCACGACTCCATTTTGCTCCTCCCATCCTATAGGCAGAAACTCAAACAGGTTGTACCTGTGACAAGGACATTTAAATGCTGGTATGACCAATCTAAATCCATGATTCAAGATTGTTTGATCACGCAGACTGGGACATAGACTCAGAGAATTATAGAAATTTAGATGCTGATTCCAGGAGTGAGTTTATCAGGAAGTGCGGATGTTGTAGGAGGAGATGTTGTACCCACTGTGACTATTAAATCCTATCCTAACCAGAAACTGTGGCTAGATGGCAGCATTCGCGCAAAACTGAAAGCGCGAACTACCCCATTTAACCATGGAAAGATGACTGGGAAGATGGCTGAATATCCCTCAGCAAGGCAATCAAACAAGCAAAATGTAAGTAAAGACACAAAGTGGAGACACAATTCAACGGCTCAGACACAAGACGTATGTAGCAGTGTCTACAGACAATCACGGACTACAAAAAGAAAACCAGCCACGTCACGGACACCAAGGTCTTTCTTCCAGACAAACTAAACACCTTCTTTGCCCGCTTTGAGGTGCTACCGATGCGGCCCGCGACCAAGGACTGTGGGCTCCCCTCCTCCATGGCCGAGTAAGACATTTAAACGTGTTAACCCTCGCAAGGCTGCCGGCCCAGACGGCATCCCTAGCCGAGTCCTCAGAGCAGGCCAGGGCTGTGCCGGGTGGAGATTATAACAGAACATGGCCAAGATGTTCAAACGTTCATAGATGACCAGCAGGGTCAAATAATAATAATCACAGTGGTTGTCGAAGTCAGCACCTCAGGAGTAAATTGCAGTTGGCTTTTCATAGCCAATCATTAAGAGTATCTCTACCACTCCTGCTGTCTCTAGAGAGTTGAAACCAGCAGGTCTGGGACAGGTAGCATGTCCGGTGAACAGGTCAGGGTTCCATAGTCGCAGGCAGAACAGTTGAAACTGGAGCAGCAAGGCCAGGTGGACTGGAGACAGCAAGGAGTCATCAGGCCAGGTAGTCCTGAGGCATGGTCCTAGGGCTCAGGTCCTCCGAGAGAAGAGAGAATTAGAGAACGCACACTTAAATTCACACAGGACACCAGAAAAGACAGGAGAAGTACTCCAGATATAACAGACTGACCCATCCGACACATGTTCTAACTGTATCCAAACATTCTTGTTTGTCTGATGTACCTTTCTACTCCAAGATCCGTTTGTTTACAGTGCTATGAGAAACAGATTTGTTTGGAGCGTCAGAGGGGTCAGGAGACACTGTGGCTCCATCTGATGATACCCCCAGACAGGGCCAACCAGGCAGGATATAACCCCACCCACTTTGCCAAAGCACAGCCCCCACACCACTAGAGGGATATCTTCAACCACCAACCTACCATCCTGAGACAAGGTTGAGTATAGCCCACAAAGATCTCCGCTACTGCACAAAGACAGGAAGATCACGTCAGAGACTCAACCCACTCAAGAGATGCACCCCTCCTAGGGACGGCATGGAAGAGCACCTGTAAGCCAGTGACTCAGCCCCTGTAATAGGGTTCAAGTTCCTCAGCGTCATGTCACTGACAATCTGAAATGGTCCACCCACACAGACAGTGTGGTGAAGAAAGCTGAAGAAATTCGTCTTGGCCCCTAAAACCCTCACAAACTTTTACAGATGTGCAATTGAGAGCACCCTGTTGGGCTGTATCACCGCCTGGCACTCCAACTGCACCGCCCGGAACCGCAGGGCTCTCCAACACATCACTGGGGGCACACTGCCTTCCCTCCAGGACACCTACAGCACCTGATGTCACAGGAAGGCCAATACGATCACCAAGGACATAAACCACGAGCCACTGCCTGTTCACCCCGCTATCATCCAGAAGGCAAGGTCAGTACAGGTGCATCAAAGCAGGGACCGAGAGACTGAAAAACAGCTTCTATCTCAAGGCCATCAGACTAGCCATCACTAGCCGGCTACCACCCAGTTACGTAACCCTGCACCTTAGAGGCTGCTGCCCCATATACATAGACATGGAATCACTGGTCACTTTAAAAATGGAACACTAAATGGAACACTAAATCAAATCAAATCACAAAAAAGTCACATGCGCCGAATACAACACCTTACAATGAAATGCTTACTTACAAGCCTTTAATTAACCAACAGTGCAGTTTTAATAACAAATAATTAATTTAATAAAATAATTAAAGAGCAGCAGTAAATAACGATAGCGGGGCTATATACAAGGGGAACCGGCGCAGAGTCAATGTGTGAGGACACCGGTGTCGAGGTAATTGAGATAATATGTACATGTAGGTAAAGTTATTAAAGTGACTATGCATCGATAAGAGAGAGAGTAGCAGCATAGAAGGGGGGGAGGCAATGCAAATAGTCTGGGTATCCATTTGATTAGATGTTCAGGAGTCTTATGGCTTGGGGGTAGAAGCTGTTTAGAAGCTTCTTGGACCTGGACTTGGTGCTCCGGGTACCGCTTGCTGTGCGGTAGCAGAGGGAACAAGGTATGACTAGGTGCTGGAGCCTTTGACAATTTTTACAGCCTTCCTCTGACACCACCTGGTATAGAGGTCCTGGATGCTAGGTCCCCAGTGACGTACTGGGCCGTACGGATTATCCTCTGTAGTGCCTCGCTCGGTCGGAGGCGGGGCAGTTGCCATACTGTGATGCAACCGGATGCTCTCGATGGTGCAGCTGTAGAACCTTTTGAGGATCTGAGGACTCATGCCAAATCTTTTCCGTCTCTTGATGGGGAAAAGGCTTTGTCGTGTCGTGCAGTCATGAGTCTTTTTAATAATGTTTACTTGCTTTACCCATCTCATATGTATTGTGGCGTACAGCAGGTCAGCCACCAGTGGGAGACTCGTCGAGGCCTGGTGACACACGGTGTATACATCACGAGGCCATGGCTCTATCCATCACGAGACCATGGCTCTATCCATCACGAGGCCATGGCTCCATCCATCACGAGGCCATGGCTCCATCCATCACGAGGCCATGGCTCCATCCATCACGAGGCCATGTCTCCATCCATCACGAGGCCATGGCTCCATCCTTCATGAGATCATGGCTCCATCCTTCATGAGGCCATGGCTCCATCCATCACGAGGCCATGGCTCCATCCATCACGAGGCCATGTCTCCATCCATCACGAGGCCATGGCTCCATCCCTCACGAGGCCATGGCCCCATCCATCACGAGGCCATGGCTCCATCCCTCACGAGGCCATGGCCCCATCCATCACGAGGCCATGGCTCCATCCCTCACGAGGCCATGGCCCCATCCCTCACGAGGCCATGGCTCCATCCATCACGAGGCCATGTCTCCATCCATCACGAGGCCATGGCTCCATCCTTCACGACATCATGGCTCCATCCTTCATGAGGCCATGGCTCCATCCATCATGAGGCCATGGCTCCATCCATCACGAGGCCATGGCTCCATCCATCACGAGGCCATGGCTCCATCCATCACAAGGCCATGGCTCCATCCATCACGAGGCCATGGCTCCATCCATCACGAGGCCATGGCTCCATCCTTCACGAGGCCATGGCTCCATCCTTCACGAGGCAATGGCTCCATCCATCACGAGGCCATGGCTCCATCCATCACGAGGCCATGGCTCCATCCATCATGAGGCCATGGCTCCATCCATCACGAGGCCATGGCTCCATCCATCACGAGGCCATGGCTCCATCCATCACGAGGCCATGGCTCCATCCATCACGAGGCCATGGCTCCATCCATCACGAGGCCATGGCTCCATCCATCACGAGGCCATGGTTCCATCCATCACGAGGCAAAGGCTCCATCCATCACAATGCCATGTCTCCATCCATCACGAGGCCATGGCTCCATCCATCACAAGGCCATGGCTCCATCCATCACAAGGCCATGGCTCCATCCTTCACGAGGCCATGGCTCCATCCATCACGAGGCCATGGCTCCATCCTTCACGAGGCCATGGCTCCATCCATCACGAGGCCATGGTTCCATCCATCACGAGGCAAAGGCTCCATGGTTAATGCTTGGATTCCTTTCGGTTAATGCTAGGATTCCTTTCGGTTAATGCTAAGATTCCTTTCGGTTAATGCTAGGATTCCTTTCGGTTAATGCTAGGATTCCTTTCGGTTAATGCTAGGATTCCTTTCGGTTAATGCTAGGATTCCTTTCGGTTAATTCTAGGATTCCTGCTGCCCCAAGACAGAGTTACAGACATAGAGAAACTTTTAAATTGTTCCTTCTTTTAACTAGGCAATTAAGAACAAATTCTTATTTTCAATGACAGCCTAGGAACAGTGGGTTAACTGCCTTTTTCAGTAGCCCAATGCTCTAATCACTACCTGCCGACATAGAGAGACAGAGAAATAGAGCAACAGAGATCGACATAAACAGGAGACAGACATAGAAAGACAGAGAGAGAGAGACATAAACATAGAGAGACAGATATAAAGAGACATAGACAGAGATATAGACAGAGATACATATACATAGAGAGACATAGAGACAGAGACATAGACAGAGAGAGACATAGACATAGGGAGACATAGAGACAGAGAAATAGACAGAGATATAGACAGAGATACATAGACATAGAGAGAGTTAGAGACATAGAGAGACAGAGACATAGAGAGACATAGACATAGAGATATAGACAGAGATACATAAAGAGACATAGATATAGAGAGAGACATAGAGAGAGACAGAGACATAGAGAGATACATAGAGAGAGACAGAGACATAGAGAGAGACAGAGAGAGACATAGACATTAGAGGTTGACCGATTAATCGGAATGGCTGATTAATTAGGGCCGATTTCAAGTTTTCATAACAATCGGAAATCGGTATTTTTGGGCGCCGATTTGCCAATTTTTTTTGGTATAACTTTATTTAAATTCGTTAAGAACAAATACTTATTTTCAATGACGGCCTAGGAACAGTGGGTTAACTGGTCTAGGAACAGTGGGTTAACTGGTCTAGGAACAGTGGGTTAACTGGCCTAGGAACAGTGGGTTAACTGGTCTAGGAACAGTGGGGTTAACTGGTCTAGGAACAGTGGGTTAACTGGTCTAGGAACAGTGGGGTTAACTGGTCTAGGAACAGTGGGTTAACTGGTCTAGGAACAGTGGGTTAACTGGTCTAGGAACAGTGGGTTAACTGGTCTAGGAACAGTGGGGTTAACTGGTGTAGGAACAGTGGGTTAACTGGTGTAGGAACAGTGGGTTAACTGGTCTAGGAACAGTGGGTTAACTGGCCTGGGAACAGTGGGTTAACTGGTCTAGGAACAGTGGGTTAACTGGCCTGGGAACAGTGGGTTAACTGGTCTAGGAACAGTGGGTTAACTGGTCTAGGAACAGTGGGTTAACTGGTCTAGGAACAGTGGGTTAACTGGTCTAGGAACAGTGGGTTAACTGGTCTAGGAACAGTGGGTTAACTGGTCTAGGAACAGTGGGTTAACTGGTCTAGGAACAGTGGGTTAACTGGTCTAGGAACAGTGGGGTTAACTGGTCTAGGAACAGTGGGTTAACTGGTCTAGGAACAGTGGGTTAACTGGCCTAGGAACAGTGGGTTAACTGGTCTAGGAACAGTGGGTTAACTGGTCTAGGAACAGTGGGTTAACTCGTCTAGGAACAGTGGGGTTAACTGGTCTAGGAACAGTGGGTTAACTGGTCTAGGAACAGTGGGTTAACTGGCCTAGGAACAGTGGGTTAACTGGTCTAGGAACAGTGGGTTAACTGGCCTGGGAACAGTGGGTTAACTGGCCTGGGAACAGTGGGTTAACTGGCCTGGGAACAGTGGGTTAACTGGTCTAGGAACATTGGGTTAACTGGCCTGGGAACAGTGGGTTAACTGGTCTAGGAACAGTGGGTTAACTGGTCTAGGAACAGTGGGTTAACTGGTCGAGGAACAGTGGGTTAACTACCTGTTCAGGGGAACACTGGGTTAACTACCTGTTCAGGGGAACACTGGGTTAACTACCTGTTCAGGGGAACAGTGGGTTAACTGCCTTGTTCAGGGGCAGAACGACAGATGTTTTACCTTGTCAGCTCGGGGGAGCCAATCTTGCAACCTTACAGTGAACTAGTCCAACACAATAATGACCTGCCTCAGCCAAGGTAAGTTGCTAGCTAGCTTTAAACTTATCTTATAAAAAACAATCAATCATAATCACTAGTTAACTACACATGGTTGATGATATTACTAGATATTATCTAGCGTGTCCTGCGTTACATATAATCTGACTGAGCATACAAGCATACAAGTATCTATGTATCTGACTGATCAGGTGGTAGGCAGAAGCAGGCGCGTAAACATTCATTCAGACTTAGAGAGAGTCATAAACATAGAGAGAGAGACAGACATAGAGAGAGAGAAACAGAGAGACATAAAGAGATACATAGACATAGAGAGAGATAGAGACATAGAGCGAGATAGACATAGGGAGAGATAGAGACATAGGGAGACATAGACAAAGGGAGACATAGACATACAGAGACAGACAGAGAGAGACAAAGACAGAGAGACATAGACAGAGAGAGACAGTGACATAGAGAGACATAGATAGACATAGAGAGACATAGATAGACATAGAGACATAGAGAGACATAGATAGACATAGAGACACAGAGACATAGAGATATAGACATAGAGAGAGATAGAGACATAGGGAGACATAGACAAAGGGAGACATCGAGAGATATAGACATACAGAGACAAAGACAGAGAGAGACAGCGACATAGGGAGACATAGACAGAGACACAGAGACATAGAGATATAGACAGAGATACATAGAGGTATAGAGAGACAGACATAGAGAGAGAGACAAACATAGAGATATAGACAGATACACATAGAGAGAGATGTAGACATAGAGAGACAGAGAGAGAAATGGAGAGACATAGAAATAGACAGAGCGATATAGAGACTATCACTGAGTGGTTTCTATGAGATCTGAAGAGACTATCACTGAGTGGTTTCTATAAGATCTGATCCTGAAGAGACTATCACTGAGTGGTTTCTATAATATCTGATCCTGAAGAGACTATCACTGAGTGGGCTATATAGATCTGATCCTGAAGAGACTATCACTGAGTTGTTTCTATTGGATCTGATCATGAAGAGATTTTCACTGAGTGGGCTATATAGATCTGATCCTGAAGAGACTATCACTGAGTGGTTTCTATAATATCTGATCCTGAAGAGACTATCACTGAGTGGGCTATATAGATCTGATCCTGAAGAGACTATCACTGAGTGGGCTATATAGATCTGATCCTGAAGAGACTATCACTGAGTGGGTTCTATAAGATCTGAAGAGACTATCACTGCGTGTTTTTTTTAAAAGATCTGATCCCGAAGAGACTATCACTGAGTGGTTCCTATAGATCTGATCCAGAAGAGACTATCACTGAGTGGGCTATATAGATCTGATCCTGAAGAGACTATCACTGAGTGGGCTATATAGATCTGATCCTGAAGAGACTATCACTGAGTGGGTTCTATAAGATCTGAAGAGACTATCACTGCGTGTTTTTTTTAAAAGATCTGATCCCGAAGAGACTATCACTGAGTGGTTCCTATAGATCTGATCCAGAAGAGACTATCACTGAGTGGGCTATATAGATCTGATCCTGAAGAGACTATCACTGAGTGGGCTATATAGATCTGATCCTGAAGAGACTATCACTGAGTGGGCTATATAGATCTGATCCTGAAGAGACTATCACTGAGTGGGCTATATAGATCTGATCCAGAAGAGACTATCACTGAGTGGGCTATATAGATCTGATCCTGAAGAGACTATCACTGAGTGGGCTATATAGATCTGATCCTGAAGAGACTATCACTGAGTGGTTTCTATAAGATCTGATCCAGAAGAGACTATCATGGAGTGGGTTCCATAGATCTGATCCTGAAGAGGCTATCACTGATTGGTTTCTATAATATCTGATCCTGAAGAGACTATCACTGAGTGGGCTATATAGATCTGATCCAGAAGAGACTATCACTGAGTGGGCTATATAGATCTGATCCTGAAGAGGCTATCACTGAGTGGTTTCTATAAGATCTGATCCAGAAGAGACTATCATGGAGTGGGTTCCATAGATCTGATCCAGAAGAGACTATCACTGAGTGGTTTATATAAGATCTGAAGAGACTATCACTGATTGGTTTCTATAAGATCTGATCCTGAAGAGACTATCACTGAGTGGTTTCTATAAGATCTGATCCTGAAGAGACTATCACTGAGTGGTTTCTATAAGACCTGAAGAGACTATCACTGAGTGGTTTCTATAAGATCTGATGCTGAGCATCTGCGTTACAGAGTCTGTGTGTAAGTGTGTGTGTGTGTGCACTAGAGAGGGAAGGGTCATACACAGCATGCTCTCTCTCACAGGTAACTGCTAATGTAAAGGAAACACCAACATAAACAGTAGTTGTGGCAGTTACCTGTACACACACACACACTCACACGGATAGGGTGTGTCAAGAATGCAGTAATGCATCTCCTTCGAGGCCTCACTTAGAGAGAGAGAGACAGAAAAAGGGATAGAGAAGGAGAGAGAAAGAGAGAGGATGAGAGAGAAAGAGGGAGAGAGAGAGGGAGGGAGTGAGAAAGAGAGAAAGATGGAGAGGGAGTGAGAGAGAGAGAGGGAGATTGGGGAGAGAGAGGGAGCGAGAGGCAGACTGGGGAAAGGATGGAGAGAGAGAGGAAGAAAGGAAGAGGGAGTGAGAGAGAGGGACCGAGAGGCAGACTGGGGAAAGGAGGGAGAGAGAGAGGAAGAAAGGAAGAGGGAGTGACAGAAAGAGAGGGGAAAAGAGGGAGAGAGGGAGTGAGAGAGAGGGAGGGAGTGAGAGAGAGAGGGGGAGAGAGAGAGAGGGATTGAGAGGGGAAAGAAAGAGAGGAGAGAGGGGGAAAAGAGGGAGAGAGGGAGGGATTGAGAGGGGGAGGGGAGAGGAAAGAGAGGAGGGAGGGAGAGAGGGAAAGGGGGAGAGGGGGAGAGAGAGAGGGAGTGAGAGAGAGGGGAAAAGAGGTGAGAGGGAGTGAGCGACAGGTAGGAAGAGAGAGAGAGAGGGAGGGAGAGAGGGAGTGAGAGAGAGAGGGGGGAGAGAGATTGAAGAAAGAGAGGGGAAAGAGGGAGAGAGGGAGTGGGAGAGAGGTAGGGAGAGAGAGAGAGGGAGGGAGAGAGAGAGAGGGAGAGGAGGGAGTAGGAGAGAGAGAGAGAGAGGAAAGGAGGGACTGAGAGAGAGGGAGCTAGAGAGAGAGAGGGAAAAGGAGGGAGAGAGAGATAGGGAGCTAGAGAGAGAGAGGGAAAGTAGGGGAGAGAGAGAGAGGGAGCTAGAGAGAGAGAGGGAAAGGATGGAGAGTGTGACAGATTTAGAGCAGGAGAGAGGTGCGGAGGTAGAGAAAGAAGGGGGTTGGTTGTATCAGGGTGTTCATATTACCCTGCCTTCCCAGTCTGAATGGGACTCTTCATTTTCTGCAAAACGGTAAGATCCTAATTTCATAATCTTGTACTGGTACTCTCCCTAAGAATGAAGGACCTGCATTTTCTGTTTTTTCTGTCATCTGTCCTTTATAGCCACCATGGTGTGTGATTTCCCTACTTTAATATGCTGTATATAAGTCTCTGTTTAACAGTAGTCAATATAGTACTGTATATAGTTAATATAGTACTGTATATAGTTAATATAGTACTGTATATAAGTCTGGGTTTAACTGTAGTTAATATAGTACTGTATATAAGTCTGGGTTTAACTGTAGTTAATATAGTACTGTATATAAGTCTGGGTTTAACTGTAGTTAATATAGTACTGTATATAAGTCTGGGTTTAACTGTAGTTAATATAGTACTGTATATAAGTCTGGGTTTAACTGTAGTTAATATAGTACTGTATATTAGTCTGGGTTTAACTGTAGTTAATATGGTACTGTATATTAGTCTGTGTTTAACTGTAGTTAATATAGTACTGTATATTAGTCTGGGTTTAACTGTAGTTAATATAGTACTGTATATTAGTCTGGGTTTAACTGTAGTTTTTATGGCTTAGATCCTGCTAACGGGATCAATATGACAACAGCCAGTGAAAGTGCAGGGCGCCAAATTCAAAACAACAGAAATCTCCTAATTAAAATTCCTCAAAGATAGAAGTATTTTACACCATTTTAAAGATAAACTTGTGTCCGATTTCAAAAAGGCTTTACAGCGAAAGCACACCAAACGATTATGTTACGTCACCACCAAGTCTCAGAAAAACACAGCCATTTTTCCAGCCAAAGCGAGGAGTCACAAAAAGCTGAAATAGAGATAGAATTAATCACTAACCTTTGATGATATTCATCAGATGACACTCATAGGACTTCATGTTACACAATACATGTATGTTTTGTTCGATAAAGTTCATAATTATATACAGAAATCTGAGTTTACATTGGCGTGTTTTGTTTAGTAGTTCTAAAACATCCGATGATTTTGCAGAGAGCCACATCAATTTACAGAAATTCTCATCATAAACTTTAATATAAGATACAAGTGTTATGCACAGAATTAGAGATATACTTCTCCTTAATGCAACTGCTGTGTCAGATTTTTAAAAAACTTTACGGAAAAAGCAAACCATGCAATAATCTGAATACTGCGCTCAGACAACAAATCAACCAAACAGATATCTGCCATAATGGAGTCAACAGACGTCAAAATAGCATTATAAATATTCACTTACCTTTGATGATCTTCATCAGAATGCACTCCCAGGAATCCCAGTTCCACAATAAATGTTTGATTTGTTCGATAAAGTCCATAATTTATGTCCAAATACCTCCTTTTTGTTCACGCGTTTAGCCCAGTAATCCAAATGCTCAATGCGCGAGCAATTAGTTCAGACGAAAAGTCAAAGTTATGTTACAGTTCGTAGAAACATGTCAAACGAAGTATAGAATCAATCTTTAGGGGTATGTTTTTATCATAAATCTTCAATAATGTTCCAACCGGAGAATTCCTTTGTCTTCAGACATGCAATGGAACAGAGCTAACTCTCACGTGAATGCGCATGACCAGCTCGTGGCACTCTGACAGACCACTGACTCAATCCCCTCTCATTCCCCCCTCCTTCACAGTAGAAGCATCAAACAAGGTTCTAAAGACTGTTGATATCTAGTGGAAGCCTTAGGAAGTGCAATTTGACCCCATAGACACTGTATATTCGATAGGCAAAGAGTTGAAAAACTACAAACCTCAGATTTCCCACTTCCTGGTTGGATTTCTTCTCAGGTTGTTGCCTGCCATATGAGTTCTGTTATACACACAGACATCATTCAAACAGTTTTAGAAACTTCAGAGTGTTTTCTATCCACACTAATAATATGCATATATTAGCAACTGGGCAAGAGTAGCAGGTAGTTTACTCTGGGCACCTTATTCATCAGCTACTCAATACTGCCCCCAGCCATAAGAAGTATATACAGTACTAATATAGTACTGTATGTGTGTATTCCGGATGTCTGTTGAAGTGTAGGACAGGACAGGACAGGACAGGGTAGCTACTGTTGAAGTATAGGACAGGACAGGACAGGACAGGGTAGCTACTGTTGAAGTATAGGACAGGACAGGACAGGACAGGGTAGCTACTGTTGAAGTATAGGACAGGACAGGACAGGGAACATAACGACTCAGTGCTTCTATTCGACAGCAGCAGTAGATTGAAGCAAATACATTTTTTATTTCACCTTTATTTAACCAGGTAAGCCAGTTGATAACAAGTTCTCATTCACAACTGTGACCTGGCCAAGATAAAGCAAAGCAGTTCGACACATACAACGACACAGAGTTACACATGGAATAAAACAAACATACAGTCAATAATACAGTAAAAAAAGTCTATATACAATGTGAGCAAATGAGGTGAAATACGAGAGGTAAGGCAATACAATAGGCCATAGTGGCGAGGTAATTACAATATAGCAATTAAACACTGGAGTGAAAGATGTTCAGAAGATGAATGTGCAAGTAGAGATACTGATGTAGGAGCAAAATAAATACATACATAACAGTATGGGGATGAGGTAGATTGGATGGGCTATTTTCAGATGGGCTATGTACAGGTGCAATGATCTGTGAGCTGCTCTGACAGCTGGTGCTTGAAGTTAGAGAGGGAGATAAGAGTCTCCAGCTTCGGAGATTTTTGCAGTTCGTTCCAGTCATTGGCAGCAGAGAATTGGATGGAGAGGCGGCCAAACAGGATTTGGCTTTGGGGGTGACCAGTGAAATATACCTGCTGGAACGCGTGCTACAGGTGAGTACTGCTATGGTGACCAGTTAACTGAGATAAGGCAGGGATTTGCCTAGCAGAGACTTGTAGATGACCTGGAGCCAGTGGGTTTGGCGACGAGTATGAAGCGAGGGCCAGACAACGAGAGCGTACAGGTCGCAGTAGAGGGTAGTATATAACGAGCTTTGGTGACAAAACGGATGGCACTCTTCTCTCTCTCTCTCTCTGTGCTGTTGCTGCTGTGAGCCCACCGCCGCACCACATCTGCTGCCCTACATAACATTACATAAAGGCTACTTGAACCTGCGTAACGACACAGTGCTTCTATTGGAGAGCAGCAGTTGATTGAAGCAACTTCTCCTCCTCTGCTCTCTCTCTCTCTCTGTGTTTGTGCTGATGTGAGCCCACCACATCTAATGCACTGCATCCCAACACGCTAAATAATTGAGTAATGAGTTCAGTTGAGCATCTTCACTTCCCCCTCCCCTGGCCACAGTGGACCAACATGTATTTTAAGCTATTGTACACGTGCGTACTGTACATAAAGCTGAATACAGGCTACATGAGGTTATAAAGGTGTTTTAGGCTAATGGTTTTACAACTCAGCGTCCATTAACAGGAAAACAACTAACCTGCCTGTTATACTGATTCAGAAGGGGGTGGGGTTAAAAGCAGAATTAGCATTTTGTTTCAACGCATTCAGTCAATTCTGCAATTGACTAGGTTTACCCCTTTACCTACACTTCAACAGATAGCTACCCCGTACCCCTTTACCTACACTTCAACAGATAGCTACCCCGTACCCCTTTACCTACACTTCAACAGATAGCCACCCCGCACCCGCCCCCGTACCCCGTACCCTTTACCTACACTTCAACAGATAGCCACCCCGTCCCCCCCGTACCCTTTACCTACACTTCAACAGATAGCCACCCCGTCCCCCGTACCCCGCACCCGTACCCTTTACCTACACTTCAACAGATAGCCACCCCGCCCCCGTACCCCGCACCGCACCCTTTACCTACACTTCAACAGATAGCCACCCCCGTCCCCGTACCCGTCCCCCGTACCCCGTACCCCGTACCCTTTACCTACACTTCAACAGATAGCCACCCCGTCCCCCGTACCCCGTACCCCATACCCTTTACCTACACTTCAACAGATAGCCACCCCGTCCCCCGTACCCCGCACCCGCACCCGCACTTTACCTACACTTCAACAGATAGCCACCCCGTCCCCGTACCCCCGTACCCTTTACCTACACTTCAACAGATAGCCACCCCGTCCCCGTACCCCGTACCCCGTACCCTTTACCTACACTTCAACAGATAGCCACCCCGTACCCCGTACCCCGCACCCTTTACCTACAATTCAACAGATAGCCACCCCATACCCCGCACTCCGTACCCCGTACCCTTTACCTACACTTCAACAGATAGCCACCCGTGCCCGCACTCCACCCTTTACCTACACTTCAACAGATAGCCACCCCATCCCCGTACCCGTACTCCGTACCCTTTACCTACACTTCAACAGATAGCCACCCTGCACCGCACCCGCCCTTTACCTACACTTCAACAGATAGCCACCCCGCACCCCGTACGCCGTACCCTTTACCTACACTTCAACAGATAGCCACCCCGTCCCCGTACCCCGTACTCCTTACCCTTTACCTACACTTCAACAGATAGCCACCCCGTACCCGTACCCTTTACCTACACTTCAACAGATAGCCACCCCGTACCCCATACTTCGTACCCGTACCCCATACCCTTTACCTATACTTCAACAGATAGCCACCCGTACCCCGTACTTCGCACCCGCACCCCGCACCCTTTACCTACACTTCAACAGTTAGCCACCCCGCACCCGTACCCAGTACCCTTTACCTACACTTCAACAGTTAGCCACCCCGTGCACCCGTACCCAGTACCCTTTACCTACACTTCAACAGATAGCCACCCCGTACCCGTACTCCGTACCCTTTACCTACACTTCAACAGATAGCCACCCCATCCCCGTACCCCGCACTCCGCACCCTTTACCTACACTTCAACAGATAGCCACCCCGTGCCCCGCACCCGCACCCTTTACCTACACTTCAACAGATAGCCACCCCGCACCCGTACGCCGTACCCTTTACCTACACTTCAACAGATAGCCACCCCGTCCCCGTACCCCGTACTCCTTACCCTTTACCTACACTTCAACAGATAGCCACCCCGTACCCGTACCCTTTACCTACACTTCAACAGATAGCCACCCCGTACCCCATACTTCGTACCCCGTACCCCATACCCTTTACCTATACTTCAACAGATAGCCACCCCGTACCCCACTCGCACCCCGTACCCCCGTACCCTTTACCTACACTTCAACAGTTAGCCACCCCACCCGTACCCAGTACCCTTTACCTACACTTCAACAGTTAGCCACCCCGTACCCCGTACCCAGTACCCTTTACCTACACTTCAACAGATAGCCACCCCGTCCCCCCGTACCCCGTCCCCCGTCCCCGTACCCTTTACCTACACTTCAACAGATAGCCACCCCGTCCCCCGTACCCCCCCGCACCCTTTACCTACACTTCAACAGATAGCAACCCCGCACCCGCACCCGTGCCCTTTACCTACACTTCAACAGATAGCCACCCGCCCCGTACTCCGTAACCCGTACCCTTTACCTACACTTCAACAGATAGCCACCCGTCCCCCCGTACTCCGTACCCTTTACCTACACTTCAACAGATAGCCACCCCGTCCCCCGTACCCCGTACTCCGTACCCTTTACCTACACTTCAACAGATAGCCACCCCGTACTCCGTACCCCGTACCCCGTACCCTTTACCTACACTTCAACAGATAGCCACCCCGTACCCCGTACTCCGTACCCTTCACCTACACTTCAACAGATAGCCACCCCTTCCCCGTACCCCGTACTCCTTACCCTTTACCTACACTTCAACAGATAGCCACCCCGCACCCGCACCCTTTACCTACATTTCAACAGATAGCCACTCCGTACCCCGTACTTCGTACCCGTACCCCGTACCCTTTACCTACACTTCAACAGTTAGCCACCCCGCACCCGTACCCAGTACCCTTTACCTACACTTCAACAGTTAGCCACCCCGCACCCGTACCCAGTACCCTTTACCTACACTTCAACAGATAGCCACCCCGCACCCGCACCCGTACCCTTTACCTACACTTCAACAGATAGCCACCCCGCACACCGTACCCTTTACCTACACTTCAACAGATAGCCACCCCTGCACCCGCCCCGTGCCCTTTACCTACACTTCAACAGATAGCCACCCCGCACCCGCACCCCATACCCTTTACCTACACTTCAACAGATAGCTACCCCGTACTCCGTACCCGTACCCTTTACCTACACTTCAACAGATAGCCACCCCGCACCCGCACCCTTTACCTACACTTCAACAAATAGCTACCCCGTACCCTGTATCCCGCACCCCGTACCCTTTACCTACACTTCAACAGATAGCTACCCCGTACCCTATACCCTGTACCCCGTGCACCCGTACCCTTTACCTACACTTCAACAGACAGCTACCCCATACCCTGTACCCTGTACCCCGCACCCCGTACCCGTACCCTTTACCTACACTTCAACAGATAGACACCCCGTACCCGTACACCATACCCTTTACCTACACTTCAACAGATAGCTACCCCGTACCCCACCCCGTACCCTTTACCTACACTTCAACAGATAGCCACCCGCACCCGTACCCTTTACCTACACTTCAACAAATAGCTACCCCGTACCCTGTACCCCGCACCCCGTACCCTCGTACCCTTTACCTACACTTCAACAGATAGCCACCCGCACCCCGTACTCCGTGCCCTTTACCTACACTTCAACAGATAGCCACCCCATCCCCCGTACCCGTACTCCGCACCCTTTACCTACACTTCAACAGATAGCCACCCCTGCCCGCACCCGTACCCTTTACCTACACTTCAACAGATAGCCACCCCGTGCCCCGTACGCCGTACCCTTTACCTACACTTCAACAGATAGCCACCCCGTCCCCGTACCCCGTACTCCTTACCCTTTACCTACACTTCAACAGATAGCCACCCCATACCCTGTACCCTGTACCCCGTACCTCGTACCCGTACCCCATACCCTTTACCTACACTTCAACAGATAGCTACCCCGTACCCTGTACCCCGTACACCGTACCTCGCCCGTACCCTTTACCTACACTTCAACAGATAGACACCCCGTACCCTTTACCTACACTTCAACAGATAGCTACCCCGCACCCGCACCCTTTACCTACACTTCAACAGATACCCACCCCGCACTCCGTGCCCGCACCCTTTACCTACACTTCAACAGATAGCTACCCCGTACCCTGTACCCTGTACCCCATACCCCGTACCCTTTACCTACACTTCAACAGATAGCCACACCGTACCCCGTACCCCGTACCCTGTACCCTTTACCTACACTTCAACAAATAGCTACCCCGTACCCTGTACCCTGTACCCTGTACTTCCCCGTGCACCCGTACCCTTTACCTACACTTCAACAGATAGCTACTGCCCGTACCCTGTACCCCTGTACCCGTACCCGTACCGTACCCTTTACCTACACTTCAACAGATAGCTACCCCGCACCCTGTACCCAGTACCCCGTACCCAGTACCCCGTACTCCGTACCCTGTCCTGTCCTATACTTCAACAGATAGCTACCCCGTGCACCCGTACCCAGTACCCCGTACCCTGTCATGTCCTATACTTCAACAGATAGCCACCCCGCACCCCGTACCCTGTCCTGTCCTATACTTCAACAGATAGCCACCCCGTACCCGTATCCTGTCCTGTCCTATACTTCAACAGAGAGCTACCCCGTACCCCGTGCCCTGTCCTGTCCTATACTTCAACAGATAACCATACAGTACTTACCCTGTACCCCGTACCCTGTCCTATACTTTAACAGATAGGTACCCTGTACCCTGTACCCCGTACCCTGTCCTGTGCTATACTTCAACAGATATCTACCCTGTACCCGTACCCTGTCCTGTTCTATACTTCAACAGATAGCTACCCCGTACTCCGTACCCCGTACCCTGTCCTGTCCTATACTTCAAAAGATAGCTACACCGTACCCTGTCCTGTCCTATACTTCAACAGATAGCTACCCCGTACCCTGTCCTGTCCTATACTTCAACAGATAGCCACCCCGTACCCCGTACCCTGTCCTGTCCTATACTTCAACAGATACCCATACAGTAGCTAACCCATACCCCATACCCTGTACCCTGTCCTGTCCTATACTTCAACAGATAGCTACCCCGTACCCTGTACCCTGTCCTGTCCTATACTTCAACAGATAGCCACCCCGTACTCCGTACCCTGTCCTGTCCTATACTTCAACAGATAGCTACTCCGTTCCCCTGTACCCTGTCCTGTTCTATACTTCAACAGATAGCCATACAGTAGCTACCCCATACCCCATCCTGTCCTATACTCCAACAGATAGCCATACAGTAGCTACCCCATACCCCGTACCCTGTACCCTGTCCTGTCCTAAACTTCAACAGATACCCATACATTAGCTACTCCATACCCCATACCCTGTACCCTGTCCTGTCCTATACTTCAACAGATACCCATACAGTAGCTACCCCATATCCCGTACCCTGTACCCTGTCCTGTCCTATACTTCAACAGATACCCACCCCGTACCCCGTACCCCGTCCTGTCCTATACTTCAACAGATAGCCATACAGTAGCTACCCCGTACCCCGTCCTGTCCTATACTTCAACAGATAGCCATACAGTAGCTTCCCCCTTACCCTACCCAGTCCTGTCCTACACTTCAACAATTAGCCATACAGTAGCTACACTCTACCCTGCCCTGTCCTGTCCTACACTTCAACAGATAGCCATACAGTAGCTACCCCGTACCTCGTACCCTGTCCTGTCCCATACTTCAACAGATAGCCATAGAGTAGCTACCCCGTACCTCGTACCCTGTCCTGTCCTATACTTCAACAGATAGCCATACAGTAGTCAAATCAAATCAAATCAAATTTATTTATATAGCCCTTCATACATCAGCTGATATCTCAAAGTGCTGTACAGAAACCCAGCCTAAAACCCCAAACAGCAAGCAATGTAGGTGTAGAAGCACGGTGGCTAGGAAAAACTCCCTAGAAAGGCCAAAACCTAGGAAGAAACCAAGAGAGGAACCAGGCTATGTGGGGTGGCCAGTCCTCTTCTGGCTGTTCCAGGTGGAGATTATAACAGAACATGGCCAAGATGTTCAAATGTTCATAAATGACCAGCATGGTCGAATAATAATAAGGCAGAACAGTTGAAACTGGAGCAGCAGCATGGCCAGGTGGACTGGGGACAGCAAGGAGTCATCATGTCAGGTAGTCCTGGGGCATGGTCCTAGGGCTCAGGTCCTCTGAGAGAGAGAGAGAGAAAGAGAGAATTAGAGAACGCACACTTAGATTCACACAGAAAGCCCTGCCTCCAGCTGTTTGCTTAGAAATTCTAGGGACAATTAGGAGGCCTGCGTCTTGTGACCGTAGCGTATGTGTAGGTATGTACGGCAGGACCAAATCAGAGAGATAGGTAGGAGCAAGCCCATGTAATGCTTTGTAGGTTAGCAGTAAAACCTTGAAATCAGCCCTTGCTTTGACAGGAAGCTAGTGTAGAGAGGCTAGCACTGGAGTAATATGATCAAATTTTTTGGTTCTAGTCAGGATTCTAGCAGCCGTATTTAGCACCAACTGAAGTTTATTTAGTGCTTTATCCGGGTAGCCGGAAAGTAGAGCATTGCAGTAGTCTAACCTAGAATTGACAAAAGCATGGATTAATTTTTCTGCATCATTTTTGGACAGAAAGTTTCTGATTTTTGCAATGTTACGTAGATGGATAAAAGCTGTCCTTGAAATGGTCTTGATATGTTCTTCAAATGAGAGATCAGGGTCCAGAGTAACGCCGAGGTCCTTCACAGTTTTATTTGAGACGACTGTACAACCATTAAGATTAATTGTCAGATTCAACAGAAGATCTCTTTGTTTCTTGGGACCTAGAACAGGCATCTCTGTTTTGTCCAAGTTTAAAAGTAGAACGTTTGCAGCCATCCACTTCCTTATGTCTGAAACACATGCTTCTAGCAAGGGCAATTTTGGGGCTTCACCATGTTTCATTGAAATGTACAGCTGTGTGTCATCCGCATAGCAGTGAAAGTTAACATTATGTTTTCGAATAACATCCCCAAGAGGTAAAATATATAGTGAAAACAATAGTGGTCCCAAAACGGAACCTTGAGGAACACCGAAATTTACAGTTGATTTGTCAGAGGACAAACCATTCACAGAGACAAACTGATATCTTTCCGACAGATAAGATCTAAACAAGGCCAGAACTTGTCCGTGTAGACCAATTTGGGTTTCCAATCTCTCCAAAAGAATGTGGTGATCGATGGTATCAAAAGCAGCACTAAGGTCTAGGAGCACGAGTACAGATGCAGAGCCTCGGTCCGATGCCATTAAAATGTCATTTACCACCTTCACAAGTGCCGTCTCAGTGCTATGATGGGGTCTAAAACCAGACTGAAGCATTTCGTATACATTGTTTGTCTTCAGGAAGGCAGTAAGTTGCTGCGCAACAGCCTTTTCTAAAATTTTTGAGAACAATGGAAGATTCGATATAGGCCGATAGTTTTTTATATTTTCTGGGTCAAGGTTTGGCTTTTTCAAGAGAGGCTTTATTACTGCCACTTTTAGTGAGTTTGGTACACATCCGGTGGATAGAGAGCCGTTTATTATGTTCAACATAGGAGGGCCAAGCACAGGAAGCAGCTCTTTCAGTAGTTTACTTGGAATAGGGTCCAGTATGCAGCTTGAAGGTTTAGAGGCCATGATTATTTTCATCATTGTGTCAAGAGATATAGTACTAAAACACTTGAGCGTCTCTCTTGATCCTAGGTCCCGGGAGAGTTGTGCAGACTCAGGACAACTGAGCTTTGAAGGAATACGCAGATTTAAAGAGGAGTCCGTAATTTGCTTTCTAATAATCATTATCTTTTCCTCAAAGAAGTTCATGAATTTATCACTGCTAAAGTGAAAGTCATCCTCTCTTGGGGAATGCTGCTTTTTAGTTAGCTTTGCGACAGTATCAAAAAGTAATTTCGGATTGTTCTTATTTTCCTCAATTAAGTTAGAAAAATAGGATGATCGAGCAGCAGTAAGGGCTCTACGGTACTGCACGGTACTGTCTTTCCAAGCTAGTCGGAAGACTTCCAGTTTGGTGTGGCGCCATTTCCGTTCCAATTTTCTGGAAGCTTGCTTCAGAGCTCGGGTATTTTCTGTGTACCAGGGAGCTAGTTTCTTATGAGAAATGTTTTTAGTTTTTAGGGGTGCAACTGCCTCTAGGGCATTGCGTAAGGTTAAATTGAGTTCCTCAGATAGGTGGTTAACTGATTTTTGTCCTCTGGCGTCCTTGGGTAGACAGAGGGAATCTGGTGGGACATCTGGAAGGACATCAAGGAATCTTTGTGTTGTCTGTCCAATACTTCAACAGTAGCTACCCTGTCCTGTCCTATACTTCAACAGCAGCTACCCTGTCCTGTCCTACACTTCAACAGTAGAACCCTGTCCTGTCCTGTCCTGTCCTACACTTCAACAGTAGCTACCCTGTCCTGTCCTGTCCTACACTTCAACAGAAGCTACCCTGTCCTGTCCTACACTTCAACAGTAGTACCCTGTCCTGTACTACACTTCAACAGTAGCTACCCTGTCCTGTCCTGTCCTACACTTCAACAGTAGCTACCCTGTCCTGTCCTACACTTCAACAGTAGTACCCTGTTCCCTGTCCTGCCCTCCACTTCAACAGCAGCTACCCTGTTCCCTGTCATGTCCTACACTTCAACAGTAGCTACCCTGTCCCCTGTCCTGTCCTGTCCTACACTTCAACAGTAGCTACCCTCCCCTGTCCTACACTTCAACAGTATCTACCCTGACCTGTCCTGTCCTGTCCTACACTTCAACAGTAGCTACCCTGTTCCCTGTCCTGCACTTCAACAGTAGCTACCCTGCCCTTTCCTGTCCTACACTTCATACAGTAGCTACCCTGTCCTGTCCTACACTTCACTTCAACAGTAGCTAGCCTGTTCCCTGTCTTGTCCTGTTCTACACTTCAACAGTAGCTACCCTGTCCTGTCCTGCACTTCAACAGTAGCTACCCTGCCTGTCCTGCACTTCAACAGTAGCTACCCTGTCCTGTCCTGTCCTGCACTTCAACAGTAGATACCCTGTCCTGTCTTTTCCTATACTTCAACAGTAGCTACCCTGTCCTGTCCTGTCCTACACTTCAACAGTAGCTACCCTGTCCTGTCCTGTCCTACACTTCAACAGCAGCTACCCTGTTCTGATCTACACTTCAACAGCAGCTACCCTGTTCTGATCTACACTTCATCAGTAACTATCCTGTCCTATCCTGCACTTCAACAGTAGCTACCCTGTCCTGTCCTGCATTTCAACAGTAGATACCCTGTCCTGTCCTTTCCTATACTTCAACAGTAGCTACCCTGTCCTGTCCGACACTTCAACAGTAGTCACCCTGTCCTGTCCTGTCCTACACTTCAACAGTTCAACAGTAGCTACCCTGTCCTGTCCTGCACTTCAACAGTAGCTACCCTGTTCCCTGTCCTGTCCTGTCCTGCACTTCAACAGTAGCTAACCTGTTCCCTGTCCTGTCCTGCACTTCAACAGTAGCTACCCTGTTGCCTGTCCTGTCCTGTCCTGCACTTCAACAGTAGCTACCCTGTTCCCTGTCCTGTCCTGTCCTGCACTTCAACAGCAACTACTCTGTTCCCTTTCCTGTCCTGCACTTCAACAGTAGCTACCCTGTTCCTTGTCATGTCCTGTCCTACACTTCATACAGTTGCAGAGCATTCGGAAAGTATTCAGACCCTTTGACTCTTTGCAGATTTTGACACGTTACAGTCTTATTATAAAATGTCTTAAATTATATATTTTATTCATCAATCTACACGCAATACCCCATAATGACATCACAATACCCCATAAAGACATCACAATACCCCATAACGACATCACAATACCCCATAATGACATAGTGAAAACATGTTTTTAGAAAAGTTTTAAAAAAAATAAAAAACAGAAATACCTTATTTACATAAGTATTCACACCCTTTGCTATGAGACTCGAAATTGAGCTCAGGTGCATCCTGTTTCCATTGATCATCCTTGAGATGTTTCTACAACTTGATTGGACTCCACCTGTGGTAAATTCAATTGATTGGACATCATTTGGAAAACAGACCTGTCTATATAAGGTCCCACAGTTGACAGTGCATGTCAGAGCAAGTCACGAGGTCGAAGGAATTGTCCATAAAGATCCGAGACAGGATTGTGTCGAGGCACAGATCTGGTGAAGGGTACCAAAACATTTCTGCAGCATTGAAGGTCCCCAAGAACACAGTGGCCTCCATCATTCTTAAATGGAAGAAATGTGGAACCACCAAGACTCTTCCTAGAGCTGGCCGTCTGGCCAAACTGAGCAATCGGGGGAGAAGGGCCTTGGTCAGGGAGGTGACCAAGAACCTGATGGTCACTCTGACAGAGCTCCAGAGTTACTCTGTGGAGCTGTGAGAACCTTCCAGAAGGACAACAATCTCTGTAGCACTCCACCAATCAGGCCTTTATGGTAGAGTGGCCAGACGGAAGGCACTCCTCAGTAAAAGGCATATGACAGCCCACTTGGAGTTTTGCCAAAAGGCACCTAAAGGACCCTCAGACCATGAGAAACAAGATTCTCTGGAATCTCTGAAACCAAGATTCAACTATTTGGCCTGAATGCCAAGCGTCATGTCTGGGGGACACCTGGCACCTTCCCTACGGGGAAGCAGAGTACTGAGTAAAGGGTCTGAATACTGAATGTGATTTTTCACTTGTTGTTTTTTTACAGACAGATCTGGGACCAGGCTATCAACAATAGGATTTGGCAAGATCTGAGACCAAGCTATCGACAAGATGTGGGTGTAGTTAGAGTCTCTTTTTTCTTCTGTCTCCAAATCCTCAAAGGTCTGGAGCGAGGGGACATGAAAAGCAATTACAAAAGTTTCTGTGCAGTGATAGGTAGAACAAGAGAAAGGAGAGAAAAATCCATGCGCTAGATAATAGATGGGGTTTTTCTAAAAACGAGAGAGTGTGAGAGAGTAGGGGAAAGAGATGGATGGAGTGACAGAATGCAGTAGAGCAGTGACAGAGAACGAGATGAACAGACTGGGAGAAAAAGAGTGGAGGTACACAGACAGACCTGCACTCCAATCTCATTATAGTGAGTGAGGGGGAGGGAGGATGTGATGGAGAGAATACGGGAGGAAGGGAAGGAGGGAAGGAGGAGAGAGATGGGAGAACACGAGACACGTGTGAGAGAGAACACGTGTGCACAGTATAGTATTTGAAAGGGCATGTGAAAGACAGAAGGTGAGCAAAGTGAAAGAGATCAGAAGTGAAAAGAGTGAGAGGTGAAAAGAGTGAGAGAGAGGTGAAAAGAGTGAGAGGTGAAATGAGTGAGAGAGAGGTGAAAAGAGTGAGAGAGGTGAAAAGAGTGAGAGAGAGGTGAAGAGTGAGAGCGAGAGTGAGAGAGGTGAAAAGAGTGAGAGAGGTGAAAAGAGTGAGAGAGAGAGAGAGGTGAAAAGAGTGAGAGAGAGAAGTGAAAAGAGTGAGAGAGAGAAGTGAAAAGAGTGAGAGAGAGAAGTGAAAAGAGTGAGAGAGAGAGAGGAGGTGAAAAGAGAGTGGGTTATAGAGATGAATAAAATGAGAGATGGGAGGTCAGCTATACAAATTGATGGAAAGTGGTGTTGGGGGAAAAACATACAACATTATAAAATCCATGTACACAAACAACAACTATGATTAAAATGGGCAAAAACACACACATTTCTTTCACAGGGTCGTGGGGTGAGACAGGGATGCAGCTTGAGCCCCACCCTCTTCAACATATACAGTGGGGCAAAAAAGTGTTTAGTCAGCCACCAATTGTGCATGTTCTCCCACTTAAAAAGATGAGAGAGGCCTGTAATTTTCATCATAGGTACACTTCAACTATGACAGACAAAATGAGAAAAGAAATCCAGAAAATCACATTGTAGGATTTTTTATGAATTTATTTGCAAATTATGGTGGAAAATAAGTATTTGGTCACCTACAAACAAGCAAGATTTCTGGCTCTCACAGACCTGTAACTTCTTCTTTAAGAGGCTCCTCTGTCCTCCACTCGTTACCTGTATTAATGGCACCTGTTTGAACTTGTTATCAGTATAAAAGACACCTGTCCACAACCTCAAACAGTCCCACTCCAAACTCCACTATAGCCAAGACCAAAGAGCTGCCTCACCCTGCTACTGTTTGCTGATGATCGGGTGCTTCTGTCTCCAACCAAGGAGGGCCGACAGCAGCACCTAGATCTTCTGGACAGATTCTGTCAGACCTGGGCCCTGATAGACCTGGACCCTGACAGACCTGTGCCCTGACAGACCTGGGCCCTGACAGACCTGGGCCCTGACAGTAAATGAGATAATGGTGCTCCAAAAAAGGTCCAGGACCACAAATACAAATTCCATCTAGACACCGTTACCCTGGAGCACACAAAAAAACTATACATACCTCAGCCTAAACATCAGTGCCACAGATAACTTCCACAATCTACACCATCAAAAGGAACATAAAATTCTACATACCAGCTATTTTCTGGCTAAAACTACTTGAATCAGTTATAGAACCCATCACCAACCATGAATTCACAAAAATGGGACCAACACCGAATTGAGACTCTGCATGCCGAATTCTGCAAAAATATCCCCCGTGTACAACGTAAAACACCAAATAATTAGACCGATACCCACAAATTAATTAATGATCAACATACAGAAAAAGAGATGTAAAAATTCTACAACCACCGAAAAGGAAGTGATTAGCCTTCTAAAACAAAGCCATCACCTAAGATGGTTCAGGGGCTCTGTTCACAGTCAGAACCCCACAGAGCCCCAATACATCAACACAATTAGACCAAATCATGAGAAAACAAAAAGATAATTACTTAACATAAAGGAAGAAATTGACAAAAAACAGAGCAAGCTGTAATGCGAATTTGCCCTAAACAGGTCAATCAAATCAATCAAATGTATTTATAAAGCCCATTTTACATCAGCTGATATCTCAAAGTGCTGTACAGAAACCAAGCCTAAAACCCCAAACAGCAAGCAATGCAGGTGTAGAAGCACATTGGCTAGAAAAAACTCCCTAGAAAGGCCAAAACCTAGGAAGAAACCTAGAGAGGAACCAGGCTATGAGGTTGTGGCCAGTCTTCTTCTGGCTGTGCCGGGTGGAGATTATAACAGAACATGGCCAAGATGTTCAAATGTTCATAGATGACCAGCAGGGTCAAATAATAATAATCACAGTGGTTGTCAAGGGTTCAACAGGTCAGCACCTCAGGAGTAAATGTCAGTTGGCTTTTCATAGCTGATCTTTCAGAGTATATCTACCGCTCCTGGTGTCTCTAGAGAGTTGAAAACAGCAGGTCTGGGACAGGTAGCACGTCCGGTGAACAGGTCAGGGTTCCATAGCCGCAGGCAGAACAGTTGAAACTGGAGCAGCAGCACGACCAGGTGGACTGGGGACAGCAAGGAGTCATCAGGCCAGGTAGTCCTGAGGCATGGTCCTAGGGCTCAGGTCCTCTGAGAGAGACACAGAAAGAAAAAGGGAGAGAATTAGAGAGAGCATTCTTACAGATGGCACAAGGTGTCAGAATACCTGACCACTGTGAGTGATCCAAACTTAACATCTCTGGGATATGTGGGATGTCCCACCTGGAAAAAAAGCCAGTGAAAATGCAGAGCGCCAAATTCAAATAAATTACTATAAAAATCAAACCTTCATGAAATCACACATGCAAGATAACAAATTATAGCTACACTTGTGAATCCAGCCAACATGTCAGATTTCAAAAAGGCTTTTCGGCGAAAGCAAACGATACTATTATCTGAGGATAGCACCAAAGTAAACAAAGACAGAGAAGCATATTTCAACCCTGCAGGCGTGACACAAATGCAGAAATAAAAATAAAAAATATATATAATTCATGCCTTTTTTTCCCGATTAATTCCGTCGATATATATCCACAATGTTAATTTATTTGGCTCCAGAACCGGTTCCAACTTGAGCAACGTGACTACAAAATACTGTATCTCAAAAGTAAACTTTGCCAAAACATTTCAAACTACTTTTGTAATAAAAGGTATTTTTTAACGTAAATAATCGATAAAATTGAAGACGGGATGATCTGTGTTCAATACAGGAGTAAAACAAACTGTAGCTAGCATTCTGGTCACGCGCCTCTATCTAAACAGTACACTTCAAGTGACCCTCGTTCAAGATGGCCGTACTTCTTCATTACACAAAGGAAAAACCTCAACCAATTTCTAAAGACTATTGACATCCAGTGGAAGAGATAGGAACTGCAAGAAGTTCCCTTAGAAATCGGGATTCCCAATGAAAACGCATTGAAAAGAGAGTGACCTCAAAATAAAGAAAAATCTGAATGGTTTGTCCTTGGGGTTTCGCCTTCTAAATAAGTTCTGTTATACTCACAGACATGATCATGTACTTCCTGTTCACCCATGACTGCGTGGCCAAGCACAACTCAACACCATCATTAAGTTAGCTGACGACACAACAGTGGTAGGGCCTGATCACCGACAACGATGAGACAGCCTATATGGAGGAGGTCAGAGACCTGGCCGTTTGGTGCCAGGATAACAACCCCCCCTCAATGTGACCAAGACAAAGGAGATGATTGTGGACTACAGGAAAAGGAAGACCGAGCATGCCCCCATTCTCATCGACAGTGCTGTACTGGAGCAGGTTCAGAGCTTCAAGTTCCTTGGTATCCACATCACCAACAAACTATCATGGTCCAAGCACACCAAGACAGTCACGAAGGGTGCACTAAAATGCCTATTCCCCTTCGGGAGACTGAAAAGATTTGGCATAGGTCTTCAGATCCTCAAAAGTTATTCAGCTGCACCATCGAGAGCATCATGACTGGTTGCATCACTGCCTGGTATGGCAATTGACTCTGTACCGTAACACCCTGTATATAGCCTCCACATTGACTCTGTACTGGTATCCCCTGTATATAGCCTCCACATTGACTCTGTACCATAACACCCTGTATATAGCCTCCACATTGACTCTGTACCGTAACACCCTGTATATAGCCTCCACATTGACTCTGTACCGGTACCCCCTGTATATAGCCTCCACATTGACTCTGTACCGGTACCCCCTGTATATAGCCTCCACATTGACTCTGTACCGGTACACCCTGTATATAGCCTCCACATTGACTCTGTACCGTAACACCCTGTATATAGTCTCCACATTGACTCTGTACCGTAACACCCTGTATATAGTCTCCACATTGACTCTGTACTGGTACCCCCTGTATATAGTCTCCACATTGACTCTGTACCGGTACCCCCATGTATATAGTCTCCACATTGACTCTGTACCGGTACCCCTGTATATAGTCTCCACATTGACTCTGTACCGTAACACCCTGTATATAGTCTCCACATTGACTCTGTACCGTAACAACCTGTATATAGTCTCCACATTGACTCTGTACTGGTACCCCTGTATATAGTCTCCACATTGACTCTGTACCGGTACCCCCATGTATATAGTCTCCACATTGACTCTGTACCGGTACCCCTGTATATAGTCTCCACATTGACTCTGTACCGTAACACCCTGTATATAGTCTCCACATGGACTCTGTACCAGTACCCCCATATATATAGTCTCCACATTGACTCTGTACCGTAACACCCTGTATATAGCCCCCACATTGACCCTGTACCGTATATAGCCTCCACATTGACCCTGTACCATAACACCCTGTATATAGCCTCCACATTGACTCTGTACCGTAACAACCTGTATATAGTCTCCACATTGACTCTGTACTGGTACCCCCTGTATATAGTCTCCACATTGACTCTGTACCGGTACACCCTGTATATAGCCTCCACATTGACTCTGTACCGTAACACCCTGTATATAGTCTCCACATTGACTCTGTACCGTAACACCCTGTATATAGTCTCCACATTGACTCTGTACCGTAACACCCTGTATATAGTCTCCACATTGACTCTGTACCGTAACAACCTGTATATAGTCTCCACATTGACTCTGTACTGGTACCCCCTGTATATAGTCTCCACATTGACTCTGTACCGGTACCCCCATGTATATAGTCTCCACATTGACTCTGTACCGGTACCCCCTGTATATAGTCTCCACATTGACTCTGTACCGTAACACCCTGTATATAGTCTCCACATGGACTCTGTACCAGTACCCCCATATATATAGTCTCCACATTGACTCTGTACCGTAACACCCTGTATATAGCCCCCACATTGACCCTGTACCGTATATAGCCTCCACATTGACCCTGTACCATAACACCCTGTATATAGCCTCCACATTGACTCTGTACCGTAACACCGTGTATATAGTCTCCACATTGACTCTGTACCGTAATACCCTGTATATAGTCTCCACATGGACTCTGTACCATAACACCCTGTATATAGCCCCCACATTGACCCTGTACCGTAACACCCTGTATATAGCCTCCACATTGACTCTGTACCGGTACCCCCTGTATATAGCCTCCACATTGACTCTGTACCGTAACACCCTGTATATAGCCTCCACATTGACTCTGTACCGTAACACCCTGTATATAGCCTCCACATTGACTCTGTACCGGTACCCCCTGTATATAGCCTCCACATTGACTCTGTACCGTAACACCCTGTATATAGCCTCCACATTGACTCTGTACCGGTACCCCCTGTATATAGCCTCCACATTGACTGTGTACCGGTACCCCTGTATATAGTCTCCACATTGACTCTGTACCGGTACCCCTGTATATAGCCTCCACATTGACTCTGTACTGGTACCCCTGTATATAGCCTCCACATTGACTCTGTACCGGTACCCCTGTATATAGCCTCCACATTGACTCTGTACCGTAACACCCTGTATATAGCCTCCACATTGACTCTGTACCGGTACCCCCTGTATATAGTCTCCACATTGACTCTGTACCGGTACCCCTGTATATAGCCTCCACATTGACTCTGTACTGGTACCCCCTGTATATAGCCTCCACATTGACTCTGTACCGGTACCCCTGTATATAGCCTCCACATTGACTCTGTACCGTAACACCCTGTATATAGCCTCCACATTGACTCTGTACCGGTACCCCCTGTATATAGCCTCCACATTGACTCTGTACCGTACACCCTGTATATAGCCTCCACATTGACTCTGTACCGTAACACCCTGTATATAGTCTCCACATTGACTCTGTACTGGTACCCCTGTATATAGTCTCCACATTGACTCTGTACCGGTACCCCCTGTATATAGCCTCCACATTGACTCTGTACCGGTACCCCTGCATATAGCCTCCACATTGACTCTGTACCGTAACACCCTGTATATAGCCTCCACATTGACTCTGTACCGTAACACCCTGTATATAGTCTCCACATTGACTCTGTACCGGTACCCCCTGTATATAGTCTCCACATTGACTCTGTACCGGTACCCCTGTATATAGCCTCCACATTGACTGTGTACCGGTACCCCCTGTATATAGCCTCCACATTGACTCTGTACCGGTACCCCTGTATATAGCCTCCACATTGACTCTGTACCGGTACCCCTGTATATAGCCTCCACATTGACTCTTTACCGGTACCCCCTGTATATAGCCTCCACATTGACTCTGTACCGTAACACCCTGTATATAGCCTCCACATTGACTCTGTACCGTAACACCCTGTATATAGTCTCCACATTGACTCTGTACCGGTACCCCCTGTATATAGTCTCCACATTGACTCTCTATATAGCCTCCACCTTGACTCTTTACCGGTACCCCCTGTATATAGCCTCCACATTGACTCTGTACCGTAACACCCTGTATATAGCCTCCACATTGACTCTGTACCGTAACACCCTGTATATAGTCTCCACATTGACTCTGTACCGGTACCCCCTGTATATAGTCTCCACATTGACTCTGTACTGTAACACCCTGTATATAGTCTCCACATTGACTCTGTACCGGTACCCCTGTATATAGCCTCCACATTGACTCTGTACCGGTACCCCCCTGTATATAGCCTCCACATTGACTCTGTACCGGTACCCCCATGTATATAGTCTCCACATTGACTCTGTACCGTAATACCCTGTATATAGCCTCCACATTGACTCTGTACCGTAACACCCTGTATATAGCCTCCACATTGACTCTGTACCGTAACACCCTGTATATAGTCTCCACATTGACTCTGTACCGGTACCCCCTGTATATAGTCTCCACATTGACTCTGTACTGTAACACCCTGTATATAGTCTCCACATTGACTCTGTACCGGTACCCCCTGTATATAGCCTCCACATTGACTCTGTACCGGTACCCCCTGTATATAGCCTCCACATTGTCTCTGTACCGTTACCCCCTGCATATAGCCTCCACATTGACTCTGTACCGTAACACCCTGCATATAGTCTCCACATTGACTCTGTACCGTAACACCCTGTATATAGCCTCCACATTGACTCTGTACCGGTACCCCCTGCATATAGTCTCCACATTGACTCTGTACCGTAACACCCTGTATATAGCCTCCACATTGACTCTGTACTGGTACCCCCTGTATATAGCCTCCACATTGACTCTGTACCGTAACACCCTGTATATAGCCTCCACATTGACTCTGTACTGGTACCCCCTGTATATAGCCTCCACATTGACTCTGTACCGTAACACCCTGTATATAGCCTCTACATTGACTCTGTACCGTAACACCCTGTATATAGCCTCCACATTGACTCTGTACCGTAACACCCTGTATATAGCCTCCACATTGACTCTGTACCGTAACACCCTGTATATAGCCTCTACATTGACTCTGTACCGTAATACCCTGTATATAGCCTCCACATTGACTCTGTACCGTAACACCCTGTATATAGTCTCCACATTGACTCTGTACCGGTACCCCCTGTATATAGTCTCCACATTGACTCTGTACTGTAACACCCTGTATATAGTCTCCACATTGACTCTGTACCGGTACCCCTGTATATAGCCTCCACATTGACTCTGTACCGGTACCCCCTGTATATAGCCTCCACATTGTCTCTGTACCGTTACCCCCTGCATATAGCCTCCACATTGACTCTGTACCGGTACCCCCTGCATATAGTCTCCACATTGACTCTGTACCGTAACACCCTGTATATAGTCTCCACATTGACTCTGTACCGGTACCCCCTGCATATAGTCTCCACATTGACTCTGTACCGTAACACCCTGTATATAGCCTCCACATTGACTCTGTACTGGTACCCCCTGTATATAGCCTCCACATTGACTCTGTACCGTAACACCCTGTATATAGCCTCCACATTGACTCTGTACTGGTAACACCCTGTATATAGCCTCCACATTGACTCTGTACCGTAACACCCTGTATATAGCCTCTACATTGACTCTGTACCGTAACACCCTGTATATAGCCTCCACATTGACTCTGTACCGTAACACCCTGTATATAGCCTCCACATTGACTCTGTACCGTAACACCCTGTATATAGCCTCTACATTGACTCTGTACCGTAATACTCTGTACCGTAACACCCTGTATATAGCCTCCACATTGACTCTGTACCGTAACACCCTGTATATAGCCTCCACATTGACTCTGTACCGTAACACCCTGTATATAGCCTCCACATTGACTCTGTACCGTAACACCCTGTATAGAGCCTCGTTATTGTTTTTTGTTTTTTTTACTTATGTATGTTTTAATAAATATTTTCTTAACAGTCATTTCTCTTAAAACTGCATTGTTGGTTTAAGGGCTTGTAAGTAAGCATTTCATAGTAAGGTCTACACCTGTTGTGTTCATTGCATGTGACAAATACATTTGGATTTGATTTGACTATAATATTTGTCTTTGTCTTTTTATCTATTAAATGGAAGAAGGATAAAAATCACTTATTTATTATATAGAAAGAATGCACCCTCACTTGCTGCGCGTGTGGTCCGGAGACAGAAACTGTTCACCCAATCAGACTAGCTGTAGTCGTGTTGTTGCCGTGACTGCTGTGTCACGCTGCTCCGCTCTAGCAGATAGCAGCCCGAAGCGACCAGAGAGAGATAAAAACTGTCGCGTTGGAGAGTGAACGCAGGAGGAGAGGGAAGAGGGAGATTAAGAATTAGAGTTGGGGATAGATGGAGAATTAGAGGTGGGGCTAGATGAAGAGATTGAGGTCCGTGTAAAAGGAGAAGATAGAGCTGAGGACCCTCGACATTTCTCCTCTTCTCTCTTAACAATGCTCTCTACCTGAAATAACAGAAGCATGCGTATGAGAACGAATCCCCGGAGCGCGTCTCTCCAGGATCGGATATCGAGCCAAATTAATGACAGGAAGGAATAACGGTTTTACGCACCAGGACCGACGTGGGTTCGTTAGCAACAATGTGGTGCATCAACTGCGCCTCAGACAAGACTCCTGTTATTCTAAATAACAACAAGCTGATATACTGGTAAGGGCGCGTTTGAGTTGTATTATAGATTGCTGTTTATCAAAGATTATGCGGCAATAATTGTTATTCGCCAGGAAAAAAAAAACAGATTGTTACATTCCATGGCATTGCGTATATTTGTATTTTCCAAACGCATAAATGATTGTGATATGCTTAAGAAATTAATGATTTAACGTAAAGGATAGTATTGCCAGTTAGTTGGTCAATATGGTTTTTGTGGACTGCAACAGAAAACGGCTTTGTTATTGAACTGCTGTTTGATGTGCTGCCTCAAATGTCGACCCATGTTCTGTACAGTAACATCAGCCTACAGCAGAGCCCATTCTGTACAGTAACATCTACAGCAGAGCCCATTCTGTACAGTAACATCAGCCTACAGCAGAGCCCATTCTGTACAGTAACATCTACAGCAGAGCCCATTCTGTACAGTAACATCAGCCTACAGCAGAGCCCATTCTGTACAGTAACATCAGCCTACAGCAGAGCCCATTCTGTACAGTAACATCTACAGCAGAGCCCATTCTGTACAGTAACATCAGCCTACAGCAGAGCCCATTCTGTACAGTAACATCAGCCTACAGCAGAGCCCATTCTGTACAGTAACATCTACAGCAGAGCCCATTCTGTACAGTAACATCAGCCTACAGCAGAGCCCATTCTGTACAGTAACATCAGCCTACAGCAGAGCCCATTCTGTACAGTAACAGGCTACAGCAGAGCCCATTCTGTACAGTAACAGGCTACAGCAGAGCCCATTCTGTACAGTAACAGGCTACAGCAGAGCCCATTCTGTACAGTAACAGGCTACAGCAGAGCCCATTCTGTACAGTAACAGGCCACAGCAGAGCCCATTCTGTACAGTAACAGCCTACAGCAGAGCCCATTCTGTACAGTAACATCAGCCTACAGCAGAGCCCATTCTGTACAGTAACATCAGCCTACAGCAGAGCCCATTCTGTACAGTAACATCAGCCTACAGCAGAGCCCATTCTGTACAGTAACATCTACAGCAGAGCCCATTCTGTACAGTAACATCAGCCTACAGCAGAGCCCATTCTGTACAGTAACATCTACAGCAGAGCCCATTCTGTACAGTAACATCAGCCTACAGCAGAGCCCATTCTGTACAGTAACATCTACAGCAGAGCAGACTACAGTTTTGTCAGTTGGAATATGTCCTCTTTTATGTCCTCTCTCTCAGGTAGGATAACAATTTGAATATGTCCTCTTAACTCTCTCTCTCTCAGGTAGGAAAACAGTTGGAATATGTCCTCTTAACTCTCTCTCTCAGGTAGGATAACAATTGGAATATGTCCTCTTTTAACTCTCTCTCTCAGGTAGGATAACAATTGGAATATGTCCTCTTTTAACTCTCTCTCTCAGGTAGGATAACAGTTGGAATATGTCCTCTTTAACTCTCTCTCTCAGGTAGGATAACAGTTGGAATATGTCCTCTTAACTCTCTCTCTCAGGTAGGATAACAGTTGGAATATGTCCTCTTTTAACTCTCTCTCTCAGGTAGGATAACAGTTGGAATATGTCCTCTTAACTCTCTCTCTCAGGTAGGATAACAGTTGGAATATGTCCTCTCTTAACTCTCTCTCTCAGGTAGGATAACAGTTGGAATATGTCCTCTTAACTCTCTCTCTCAGGTAGGATAACAGTTGGAATATGTCCTCTTTTAACTCTCTCTCTCAGGTAGGATAACAATTGGAATATGTCCTCTTTTAACTCTCTCTCTCAGGTAGGATAACAGTTGGAATATGTCCTCTCTTAACTCTCTCTCTCAGGTAGGATAACAGTTGGAATATGTCCTCTCTTAACTCTCTCTCTCAGGTAGGATAACAGTTGGGGAGAAAGGAGACCAACCACTAACATTAAAAAAAGGATGCATTGTGTTCTGTGTTAATCTTTGACTTCTCTACAAATCGACAGCTTCCACACATTCATTTT
>NC_056450.1:44203094-44270162 GCF_018296145.1 Oncorhynchus tshawytscha
CAGGTAGGATAACAATTTGAATATGTCCTCTTTTAACTCTCTCTCAGGTAGGATAACAGTTGGAATATGTCCTCTTAACTCTCTCTCTCAGGTAGGAAAACAGTTGGAATATGTCCTCTTAACTCTCTCTCTCTCAGGTAGGATAACAGTTGGAATATGTCCTCTTTTAACTCTCTCTCAGGTAGGATAACAGTTGGAATATGTCCTCTTAGCTCTCTCTCTCTCAGGTAGGATAACAGTTGGAATATCTCCTCTTAACTCTCTCTCAGGTAGGAAAACAGTTGGAATATGTCCTCTTTAACTCTCTCTCAGGTAGGATAACAGTTGGAATATGTCCTCTTAGCTCTCTCTCTCAGGTAGGATAACAGTTGGAATATGTCCTCTTTTAACTCTCTCTCTCAGGTAGGATAACAATTGGAATATGTCCTCTTTTAACTCTCTCTCTCAGGTAGGATAACAGTTGGAATATGTCCTCTCTTAACTCTCTCTCTCAGGTAGGATAACAGTTGGAATATGTCCTCTTAACTCTCTCTCTCAGGTAGGATAACAGTTGGAATATGTCCTCTTAACTCTCTCTCTCAGGTAGGATAACAGTTGGAATATGTCCTCTTTTAACTCTCTCTCTCTCAGGTAGGATAACAGTTGGAATATGTCCTCTCTTAACTCTCTCTCTCAGGTAGGATAACAGTTGGAATATGTCCTCTCTTAACTCTCTCTCTCAGGTAGGATAACAGTTGGGGAGAAAGGAGACCAACCACTAACATTAAAAAAAGGATGCATTGTGTTCTGTGTTAATCTTTGACTTCTCTACAAATCGACAGCTTCCACACATTCATTTTATTGACCACTAATATAGGGTGTGTGGTGGTATGTACTTAATATAGGGTGTGTGGTATGTACTTAATATAGGGTGTGGTGGTATGTACTTAATATAGGGTGTGTGGTGGTATGTACTTAATATAGGGTGTGGTGGTATGTACTTAATATAGGGTGTGGTGGTATGTACTTAATATAGGGTGTGTGGTGGTATGTACTTAATATAGGGTGTGGGTGGTATGTACTTAATATAGGGTGTGTGGTGGTATGTACTTAATATAGGGTGTGGTGGTATGTACTTAATATAGGGTGTGTGGTGGTATGTACTTAATATAGGGTGTGGTGGTATGTACTTAATATAGGGTGTGTGGTGATATGTACTTAACATAGGGTGTGGTGGTATGTACTTAATATAGGGTGTGGTGGTATGTACTTAATATAGGGTGTGGTGGTATGTACTAATATAGGGTGTGGTGGTATGTACTTAATATAGGTGTGGTGGTATGTACTTAATATAGGGTGTGGTGGTATGTACTTAATATAGGGTGTGTGGTGGTATGTACTTAATATAGGGTGTGTGGTGGTATGTACTTAATATAGGGTGTGGTGGTATGTACTTAATATAGGGTGTGGTGGTATGTACTTAATATAGGGTGTGGTGGTATGTACTTAATATAGGTGTGGTGGTATGTACTTAATATAGGGTGTGGGTGGTATGTACTTAATATAGGGTGTGGTGGTATGTACTTAATATAGGGTGTGGTGGTATGTACTTAATATAGGGTGTGGTGGTATGTACTTAATATAGGGTGTGTGGTGGTATGTACTTAATATAGGGTGTGTGGTGGTATGTACTTAATATAGGGTGTGTGGTGGTATGTACTTAATATAGGGTGTGTGGTGGTATGTACTTAATATAGGGTGTGGTGGTATGTACTTAATATAGGGTGTGGTGGTATGTACTTAATATAGGGTGTGGTGGTATGTACTTAATATAGGGTGTGGTGGTATGTACTTAATATAGGGTGTGGTGGTATGTACTTAATATAGGGTGTGGTGGTATGTACTTAATATAGGGTGTGGTGGTATGTACTTAATATAGGGTGTGGTGGTATGTACTTAATATAGGGTGTGGTGGTATGTACTTAATATAGGGTGTGGTGGTATGTACTTAATATAGGGTGTGTGGTGGTATGTACTTAATATAGGGTGTGGTGGTATGTACTTAATATAGGGTGTGTGGTATGTACTTAATATAGGGTGTGGTGGTATGTACTTAATATAGGGTGTGGTGGTATGTACTTAATATAGGGTGTGGTGGTATGTACTTAATATAGGGTGTGTGGTGGTATGTACTTAATATAGGGTGTGGTGGTATGTACTTAATATAGGGTGTGGTGGTATGTACTTAATATAGGGTGTGGTGGTATGTACTTAATATAGGGTGTGTGGTGGTATGTACTTAATATAGGGTGTGGTGGTATGTACTTAATATAGGGTGTGGTGATATGTACTTAATATAGGGTGTGTGGTGGTATGTACTTAATATAGGGTGTGGTGGTATGTACTTAATATAGGGTGTGTGGTGGTATGTACTTAATATAGGGTGTGGTGGTATGTACTTAATATAGGGTGTGGTGGTATGTACTTAATATAGGGTGTGTGTGGTATGTACTTAATATAGGGTGTGGTGGTATGTACTTAATATAGGGTGTGTGGTGGTATGTACTTAATATAGGGTGTGGTGGTATGTACTTAATATAGGGTGTGTGGTGGTATGTACTTAATATAGGGTGTGTGGTGGTATGTACTTAATATAGGGTGTGTGGTGGTATGTACTAATATAGGGTGTGTGGTGGTATGTACTTAATATAGGGTGTGTGGTGGTATGTACTTAATATAGGGTGTGGTGGTATGTACTTAATATAGGGTGTGGTGGTATGTACTTAATATAGGGTGTGGTGGTATGTACTTAATATAGGGTGTGGTGGTATGTATTAATATAGGGTGTGGTGGTATGTACTTAATATAGGGTGTGGTGGTATGTACTTAATATAGGGTGTGGTGGTATGTACTTAATATAGGGTGTGGTGGTATGTACTTAATATAGGGTGTGGTGGTATGTACTTAATATAGGGTGTGGTGGTATGTACTTAATATAGGGTGTGGTGGTATGTACTTAATATAGGGTGTGGTGGTATGTACTTAATATAGGGTGTGGTGGTATGTACTTAATATAGGGTGTGGTGGTATGTAATTAATATAGGGTGTGGTGGTATGTACTTAATATAGGGTGTGGTGGTATGTACTTAATATAGGGTGTGTGGTGGTATGTACTTAATATAGGGTGTGTGGTGGTATGTACTTAATATAGGGTGTGGTGGTATGTACTTAATATAGGGTGTGGTGGTATGTACTTAATATAGGGTGTGGTGGTATGTACTTAATATAGGGTGTGTGGTGGTATGTACTTAATATAGGGTGTGTGGTGGTATGTACTTAATATAGGGTGTGTGGTGGTATGTACTTAATATAGGGTGTGTGGTGGTATGTACTTAATATAGGGTGTGTGGTGGTATGTACTTAATATAGGGTGTGTGGTGGTATGTACTTAATATAGGGTGTGGTGGTATGTACTTAATATAGGGTGTGTGGTGGTATGTACTTAATATAGGGTGTGTGGTGGTATGTACTTAATATAGGGTGTGTGGTGGTATGTACTTAATATAGGGTGTGGGTGGTATGTACTTAATATAGGGTGTGGTGGTATGTACTTAATATAGGGTGTGGTGGTATGTACTTAATATAGGGTGTGGTGGTATGTACTTAATATAGGGTGTGGTGGTATGTACTTAATATAGGGTGTGGTGGTATGTACTTAATATAGGGTGTGGTGGTATGTACTTAATATAGGGTGTGGTGGTATGTACTTAATATAGGTGTGGTGGTATGTACTTAATATAGGGTGTGGTGGTATGTACTTAATATAGGGTGTGGTGGTATGTACTTAATATAGGGTGTGGTGGTATGTACTTAATATAGGGTGTGGTGGTATGTACTTAATATAGGGTGTGGTGGTATGTACTTAATATAGGGTGTGTGGTGGTATGTACTTAATATAGGGTGTGGTGGTATGTACTTAATATAGGGGTGTGGTGGTATGTACTTAATATGGGGTGTGGTGGTATGTACTTAATATAGGGTGTGGTGGTATGTACTTAATATAGGGTGTGGTGGTATGTACTTAATATAGGGTGGGTGGTATGTACTTAATATAGGGTGTGGTGGTATGTACTTAATATGGGGTGTGGTGGTATGTACTTAATATAGGGTGTGGTGGTATGTACTTAATATAGGGTGTGGTGGTATGTACTTAATATAGGGTGTGGTGGTATGTACTTAATATAGGGTGTGTGGTGGTATGTACTTAATATAGGTGTGTGGTGGTATGTACTTAATATAGGGTGTGGTGGTATGTACTTAATATAGGGTGTGTGGTGGTATGTACTTAATATAGGGTGTGTGGTGGTATGTACTTAATATAGGGTGTGGTGGTATGTACTTAATATAGGGTGTGGTGGTATGTACTTAATATAGGGTGTGGTGGTATTTACTTAATATAGGGTGTGGTGGTATGTACTTAATATAGGGTGTGGTGGTATGTACTTAATATAGGGTGTGGTGGTATGTACTTAATATAGGGTGTGTGGTGGTATGTACTTAATATAGGGTGTGTGGTGGTATGTACTTAATATAGGGTGTGGTGGTATGTACTTAATATAGGGTGTGTGGTGGTATGTACTTAATATAGGGTGTGTGGTGGTATGTACTTAATATAGGGTGTGGTGGTATGTACTTAATATAGGGTGTGGTGGTATGTACTTAATATAGGGTGTGGTGGTATGTACTTAATATAGGGTGTGTGGTGGTATGTACTTAATATAGGTGTGTGGTGGTATGTACTTAATATAGGGTGTGTGGTGGTATGTACTTAATATAGGGTGTGGTGGTAACTTAATATAGGGTGTGTGGTGGTATGTACTTAATATAGGGTGTGTGGTGGTATGTACTTAATATAGGGTGTGGTGGTATGTACTTAATATAGGGTGTGGTGTTATGTACTTAATATAGGGTGTGTGGTGGTATGTACTTAATATAGGGTGTGTGTGGTATGTACTTAATATAGGGTGTGTGGTGGTATGTACTTAATATAGGGTGTGGTGGTATGTACTTAATATAGGGTGTGGTGGTATGTACTTAATATAGGGTGTGGTGGTATGTACTTAATATAGGGTGTGTGGTGGTATGTACTTAATATAGGGTGTGGTGGTATGTACTTAATATAGGGTGTGGTGGTATGTACTTAATATAGGGTGTGGTGGTATGTACTTAATATAGGGTGTGTGGTGGTATGTACTTAATATAGGGTGTGGTGGTATGTACTTAATATAGGTGTGGTGGTATGTACTTAATATAGGATGTGGTGATATGTACTTAATATAGGGTGTGGTGGTATGTACTTAATATAGGGTGTGGTGATATGTACTTAATATAGGATGTGGTGATATGTACTTAATATAGGGTGTGGTGGTATGTACTTAATATAGGGTGTGGTGGTATGTACTTAATATAGGGTGTGGTGGTATGTACTTAATATAGGGTGTGGTGGTATGTACTTAATATGGGGTGTGGTGATATGTACTTAATATAGGGTGTGGTGGTATGTACTTAATATAGGGTGTGGTGGTATGTACTTAATATAGGGTGTGTGGTGGTATGTACTTAATATAGGGTGTGGTGGTATGTACTTAATATAGGGTGTGGTGGTATGTACTTAATATAGGGTGTGGTGGTATGTACTTAATATAGGGTGTGGTGGTATGTACTTAATATAGGGTGTGGTGGTATGTACTTAATATAGGGTGTGTGGTGGTATGTACTTAATATAGGGTGTGTGGTGGTATGTACTTAATATAGGGTGTGGTGGTATGTACTTAATATAGGGTGTGTGGTGGTATGTACTTAATATAGGGTGTGTGGTGGTATGTACTTAATATAGGGTGTGTGGTGGTATGTACTTAATATAGGGTGTGGTGGTATGTACTTAATATAGGGTGTGGTGGTATGTACTTAATATAGGGTGTGTGGTGGTATGTACTAATATAGGGTGTGGTGGTATGTACTTAATATAGGGTGTGGTGGTATGTACTTAATATAGGGTGTGGTGGTATGTACTTAATATAGGGTGTGGTGGTATGTACTTAATATAGGGTGTGTGGTGGTATGTACTTAATATAGGGTGTGGTGGTATGTACTTAATATGGGGTGTGGTGGTATGTACTAATATGGGGTGTGGTGGTATGTACTTAATATAGGGTGTGGTGGTATGTACTTAATATAGGGTGTGGTGGTATGTACTTAATATAGGGTGTGGTGGTATGTACTTAATATAGGGTGTGTGGTGGTATGTACTTAATATGGGGTGTGGTGGTATGTACTTAATATAGGGTGTGGTGGTATGTACTTAATATAGGGTGTGGTGGTATGTACTTAATATAGGGTGTGGTGGTATGTACTTAATATAGGGTGTGTGGTGGTATGTACTTAATATAGGGTGTGTGGTGGTATGTACTTAATATAGGGTGTGGTGGTATGTACTTAATATAGGGTGTGTGGTGGTATGTACTTAATATAGGGTGTGGTGGTATGTACTTAATATAGGGTGTGGTGGTATGTACTTAATATAGGGTGTGGTGGTATGTACTTAATATAGGGTGTGGTGGTATTTACTTAATATAGGGTGGGTGGTATGTACTTAATATAGGGTGTGGTGGTATGTACTTAATATAGGGTGTGGTGGTATGTACTTAATATAGGGTGTGTGGTGGTATGTACTTAATATAGGGTGTGTGGTGGTATGTACTTAATATAGGGTGTGGTGGTATGTACTTAATATAGGGTGTGTGGTGGTATGTACTTAATATAGGGTGTGTGGTGGTATGTACTTAATATAGGGTGTGGTGGTATGTACTTAATATAGGGTGTGGTGGTATGTACTTAATATAGGGTGTGTGGTATGTACTTAATATAGGGTGTGGTGGTATGTACTTAATATAGGGTGTGTGGTGGTATGTACTTAATATAGGGTGTGTGGTGGTATGTACTTAATATAGGGTGTGGTGGTATGTACTTAATATAGGGTGTGGTGGTATGTACTTAATATAGGGTGTGTGGTGGTATGTACTTAATATAGGGTGTGTGGTGGTATGTACTTAATATAGGGTGTGGTGTTATGTACTTAATATAGGGTGTGTGGTGGTATGTACTTAATATAGGGTGTGGTGGTATGTACTTAATATAGGGTGTGTGGTGGTATGTACTTAATATAGGGTGTGGTGGTATGTACTTAATATAGGGTGTGGTGGTATGTACTTAATATAGGGTGTGGTGGTATGTACTTAATATAGGGTGTGTGGTGGTATGTACTTAATATAGGGTGTGGTGGTATGTACTTAATATAGGGTGTGGTGGTATGTACTTAATATAGGGTGTGGTGGTATGTACTTAATATAGGGTGTGTGGTGGTATGTACTTAATATAGGGTGTGGTGGTATGTACTTAATATAGGGTGTGGTGATATGTACTTAATATAGGATGTGTGATATGTACTTAATATAGGGTGTGGTGGTATGTACTTAATATAGGGTGTGGTGATATGTACTTAATATAGGATGTGGTGATATGTACTTAATATAGGGTGTGGTGGTATGTACTTAATATAGGGTGTGGTGGTATGTACTTAATATAGGGTGTGGTGGTATGTACTTAATATAGGGTGTGGTGGTATGTACTTAATATAGGGTGTGGTGATATGTACTTAATATAGGGTGTGGTGGTATGTACTTAATATAGGGTGTGGTGGTATGTACTTAATATAGGGTGTGTGGTGGTATGTACTTAATATAGGGTGTGGTGGTATGTACTTAATATAGGGTGTGGTGGTATGTACTTAATATAGTGTGGTGGTATGTACTTAATATAGGGTGTGGTGGTATGTACTTAATATACGTTGTGGTGGTATGTACTTAATATAGGGTGTGTGGTGGTATGTACTTAATATAGGGTGTGTGGTGGTATGTACTTAATATAGGGTGTGGTGGTATGTACTTAATATAGGGTGTGTGGTGGTATGTACTTAATATAGGGTGTGTGGTGGTATGTACTTAATATAGGGTGTGTGGTGGTATGTACTTAATATAGGGTGTGGTGGTATGTACTTAATATAGGGTGTGGTGGTATGTACTTAATATAGGGTGTGTGGTGGTATGCACTTAATATAGGGTGTGGTGGTATGTACTTAATATAGGGTGTGGTGGTATGTACTTAATATAGGGTGTGTGGTGGTATGTACTTAATATAGGGTGTGTGGTGGTATGTACTTAATATAGGGTGTGTGGTATGTACTTAATATAGGGTGTGTGGTGGTATGTACTTAATATAGGGTGTGTGGTGGTATGTACTTAATATAGGGTGTGTGGTGGTATGTACTTAATATAGGGTGTGGTGGTATGTACTTAATATAGGGTGGTGGTATGTACTTAATATAGGGTGTGTGGTGGTATGTACTTAATATAGGGTGTGGTGGTATGTACTTAATATAGGGTGGTGGTATGTACTTAATATAGGGTGTGGTGGTATGTACTTAATATAGGGTGTGGTGGTATGTACTTAATATAGGGTGTGTGGTGGTATGTACTTAATATAGGGTGTGGTGGTATGTACTTAATATAGGGTGTGTGGTGGTATGTACTTAATATGGGGTGTGGTGGTATGTACTTAATATAGGGTGTGGTGGTATGTACTTAATATAGGGTGTGGTGGTATGTACTTAATATAGGGTGTGGTGGTATGTACTTAATATAGGGTGTGTGGTGGTATGTACTTAATATGGGTGTGGTGGTATGTACTTAATATAGGGTGTGGTGGTATGTACTTAATATAGGGTGTGGTGGTATGTACTTAATATAGGGTGTGGTGGTATGTACTTAATATAGGGTGTGTGTGGTATGTACTTAATATAGGGTGTGTGGTGGTATGTACTTAATATAGGGTGTGGTGGTATGTACTTAATATAGGGTGTGTGGTGGTATGTACTTAATAGGGTGTGTGTGGTATGTACTTAATATAGGGTGTGGTGGTATGTACTTAATATAGGGTGTGGTGGTATGTACTTAATATAGGGTGTGTGTGGTATTTACTTAATATAGGGTGTGGTGGTATGTACTTAATATAGGGTGTGGTGGTATGTACTTAATATAGGGTGTGGTGGTATGTACTTAATATAGGGTGTGTGGTGGTATGTACTTAATATAGGGTGTGTGGTGGTATGTACTTAATATAGGGTGTGGTGGTATGTACTTAATATAGGGTGTGTGGTGGTATGTACTTAATATAGGGTGTGTGGTGGTATGTACTTAATATAGGGTGTGGTGGTATGTACTTAATATAGGGTGTGGTGGTATGTACTTAATATAGGGTGTGGTGGTATGTACTTAATATAGGGTGTGTGGTGGTATGTACTTAATATAGGGTGTGTGGTGGTATGTACTTAATATAGGGTGTGTGGTGGTATGTACTAATATAGGGTGTGGTGGTATGTACTTAATATAGGGTGTGTGGTGGTATGTACTTAATATAGGGTGTGTGGTGGTATGTACTTAATATAGGGTGTGTGGTGGTATGTACTTAATATAGGGTGTGGTGTTATGTACTTAATATAGGGTGTGTGGTGGTATGTACTTAATATAGGGTGTGTGGTGGTATGTACTTAATATAGGGTGTGTGGTGGTATGTACTTAATATAGGGTGTGGTGGTATGTACTTAATATAGGGTGTGGTGGTATGTACTTAATATAGGGTGTGGTGGTATGTACTTAATATAGGGTGTGTGGTGGTATGTACTTAATATAGGGTGTGGTGGTATGTACTTAATATAGGGTGTGGTGGTATGTACTTAATATAGGGTGTGGTGGTATGTACTTAATATAGGGTGTGTGGTGGTATGTACTTAATATAGGGTGTGGTGGTATGTACTTAATATAGGGTGTGGTGATATGTACTTAATATAGGATGTGGTGATATGTACTTAATATAGGGTGTGGTGGTATGTACTTAATATAGGGTGTGGTGATATGTACTTAATATAGGGTGTGGTGATATGTACTTAATATAGGGTGTGGTGGTATGTACTTAATATAGGGTGTGGTGGTATGTACTTAATATAGGGTGTGGTGGTATGTACTTAATATAGGGTGTGGTGGTATGTACTTAATATAGGGGTGTGGTGATATGTACTTAATATAGGGTGTGGTGGTATGTACTTAATATAGGGTGTGGTGGTATGTACTTAATATAGGGTGTGTGGTGGTATGTACTTAATATAGGGTGTGGTGGTATGTACTTAATATAGGGTGTGGTGGTATGTACTTAATATAGGGTGTGGTGGTATGTACTTAATATAGGGTGTGGTGGTATGTACTTAATATACGTTGTGGTGGTATGTACTTAATATAGGGTGTGTGGTGGTATGTACTTAATATAGGGTGTGTGGTGGTATGTACTTAATATAGGGTGTGGTGGTATGTACTTAATATAGGGTGTGTGGTGGTATGTACTTAATATAGGGTGTGTGGTGGTATGTACTTAATATAGGGTGTGTGGTGGTATGTACTTAATATAGGGTGTGGTGGTATGTACTTAATATAGGGTGTGGTGGTATGTACTTAATATAGGGTGTGTGGTGGTATGTACTTAATATAGGGTGTGGTGGTATGTACTTAATATAGGGTGTGGTGGTATGTACTTAATATAGGGTGTGTGGTGGTATGTACTTAATATAGGGTGTGGTGGTATGTACTTAATATAGGGTGTGGTGGTATGTACTTAATATAGGGTGTGGTGGTATGTACTTAATATAGGGTGTGGTGGTATGTACTTAATATAGGGTGTGGTGGTATGTACTTAATATAGGGTGTGGTGGTATGTACTTAATATAGGGTGTGGTGGTATGTACTTAATATAGGGTGTGTGGTGGTATGTACTTAATATAGGGTGTGGTGGTATGTACTTAATATAGGGTGTGTGGTGGTATGTACTTAATATAGGGTGTGGTGATATGTACTTAATATAGGGTGTGTGGTGGTATGTACTTAATATAGGGTGTGGTGGTATGTACTTAATATAGGGTGTGGTGGTATGTACTTAATATAGGGTGTGGTGGTATGTACTTAATATAGGGTGTGTGGTGGTATGTACTTAATATAGGGTGTGTGGTGGTATGTACTTAATATAGGGTGTGGTGGTATGTACTTAATATAGGGTGTGGTGGTATGTACTTAATATAGGGTGTGGTGGTATGTACTTAATATAGGGGTGTGGTGGTATGTACTCAATATAGGGTGTGTGGTGATATGTACTTAATATAGGGTGTGGTGGTATGTACTTAATATAGGGTGTGGTGGTATGTACTTAATATAGTGTGTGTGGTGGTATGTACTTAATATAGGGTGTGTGGTGGTATGTACTTAATATAGGGTGTGGTGGTATGTACTTAATATAGGGTGTGGTGGTATGTACTTAATATAGGGTGTGTGGTGGTATGTACTTAATATAGGGTGTGGTGGTATGTACTTAATATAGGGGTGTGGTGGTATGTACTTAATATAGGGTGTGGTGGTATGTACTTAATATAGGGTGTGTGGTGGTATGTACTTAATATAGGGTGTGTTGATATGTACTTAATATAGGGTGTGGTGGTATGTACTTAATATAGGGTGTGGTGGAATGTACTTAATATAGGGTGTGTGGTGGTATGTACTTAATATAGGGTGTGGTGGTATGTACTTAATATAGGGTGTGTGGTGGTACGTACTTAATATAGGGTGTGGTGGTATGTACTTAATATAGGGTGTGGTGGTATGTACTTAATATAGGGTGTGTGGTGGTATGTACTTAATATAGGGTGTGGTGGTATGTACTTAATATAGGGTGTGTGGTGGTATGTACTTAATATAGGGTGTGGTGGTATGTACTTAATATAGGGTGTGGTGGTATGTACTTAATATAGGGTGTGGTGGTATGTACTTAATATAGGGTGTGGTGGTATGTACTTAATATAGGGTGTGTGGTGGTATGTACTTAATATAGGGTGTGGTGGTATGTACTTAATATAGGGTGTGGTGGTATGTACTTAATATAGGGTGTGGTGGTATGTACTTAATATAGGGTGTGTGGTGGTATGTACTTAATATAGGGTGTGTGGTGGTATGTACTTAATATAGGGTGTGTGGTGGTATGTACTTAATATAGGGTGTGGTGGTATGTACTTAATATAGGGTGTGGTGGTATGTACTTAATATAGGGTGTGGTGTTATGTACTTAATATAGGGTGTGGTGGTATGTACTTAATATAGGGTGTGGTGGTATGTACTTAATATAGGGTGTGGTGGTATGTACTTAATATAGGGTGTGGTGGTATGTACTTAATATAGGGTGTGGTGGTATGTACTTAATATAGGGTGTGGTGATATGTACTTAATATAGGGTGTGGTGGTATGTACTTAATATAGGGTGTGGTGGTATGTACTTAATATAGGGTGTGGTGGTATGTACTTAATATATGGTGTGGTGATATGTACTTAATATAGGGTGTGGTGGTATGTACTTAATATAGGGTGTGGTGGTATGTACTTAATATAGGGTGTGGTGGTATGTACTTAATATAGGGTGTGTGGTGATATGTACTTAATATAGGGTGTGTGGTGGTATGTACTTAATATAGGGTGTGGTGGTATGTACTTAATATAGGGTGTGGTGGTATGTACTTAATATAGGGTGTGGGTGGTATGTACTTAATATAGGGTGTGTGGTGGTATGTACTTAATATAGGGTGTGTGGTGATATGTACTTAATATAGGTGTGGTGGTATGTACTTAATATAGGGTGTGGTGGTATGTACTTAATATAGGGTGTGTGGTGGTATGTACTTAATATAGGGTGTGTGGTGGTATGTACTTAACATAGGGTGTGTGGTGGTATGTACTTAATATAGAGTGTGGTGGTATGTACTTAATATAGGGTGTGTGGTGGTATGTACTTAATATAGGGTGTGTGGTGGTATGTACTTAATATAGGGTGTGTGGTGGTATGTACTTAATATAGGGTGTGGTGGTATGTACTTAATATAGGGTGTGTGGTGGTATGTACTTAATATAGGGTGTGGTGGTATGTACTTAATATAGGGTGTGGTGGTATGTACTTAATATAGGGTGTGGTGGTATGTACTTAATATAGGGTGTGTGTTGGACCTAAAACATTACAGGGTGAATCAAGGTGTTAAAATGTCTCTGATATATTATGTCACCTTTATATGGAGGTGAAGATATTGTTCATTAAAGTACAGTATAACCATACTATATCCTAAAATTATAGATATCTTAGTAGCGACACTGTGTGTGTGTGTGTGTATGTGTGTGTGTCCTTCACAAACAACCGTTTAGTCTACCATATAAAGGACAATATCATTATCCCAATGAGTTGTCACATCTAGTGTGTGTGTGTGTGTGTGTGTGTGTGTGTGTGTGTGTGTGTGTGTGTGTGTGTGTGTGTGTGTGTGTGTGTGTGTGTGTGTGTGTGTGTGTGTGTGTGTGTGTGTGTGTGTGTGTGTGTGTGAAATGAGAGGGTGAACTCATGAAGAGAGTCTATTTTATAAGCAGTAGTGAGTTACAACCATGTACTTTTAACTATACCAGCTAGCCCAGACCTCATACACCCTTTTGTAAAGTGTGTCTGTGTGTAAGGGTTGTGATGTCTCTCTTACTTAAATAATTGGTTTATAGATTTGCACTGACCTATCAGAGAGAGTCAATCCTTTAAAAACAGACCTTGGATCAACGATCCTCTCTCTTTCTCACCTCGCCTGCCTCGCCTTAAGAAAAGACTGGTTACGGGGTCCAAATCACTAATGACTTGAAATAGTCCACAAAAAGGCTCTACAGCGTATCTTCCCCCTCAGGAGGCTGAAAAGTTTGGCATCGGCCCTCAAATTTCTCCAGCTACTCCTCTGAGACGGTCTCGATTGGCTGCATCACTGCTTGGTATGGTAACAGGGCTGCCCTCGATCGCAGGCCGGTACAGAGGGTGGTGAGGACAGCCCAGTACATCACTGGGGCCCAGCTCCCTGTCATCCAGGACCTCTATACCAGGCGTTGAGAAAAGACTGTCCTGTCCTCCCTCCCTCTGTTGTCCAATAGCAGAGATCTGTCCTTCCTCCCTCTGTTGTCCAATAGCAGAGATCTGTCCTTCCTCCCTCTGTTGTCCAATAGCAGAGATCTGTCCTCGTCTCTGAATGATCCTGATCCTGTCATCACTACCACTCTCTGTACTCAGATGTTAACCAGTGTTTCCCCTATAATAGTTTTTTACATTATTACAATCCCCTAGATTATTTTCCAAAATCCCCACCCACATCCTCTACCCACCAAAAGCTTCAATTCAAAACTATTTAAATAGAAAAATCATTCAGTGGAGCAAGTGCAACAGAGCTGGTGGGATGGGTCCTTCCCACCTACATATTACTAGGGGAAGTACTGCTGTAAACTCATCTCAACTTCTCTCTAGAGACAGAAATGCCAAGGCGGAGGTGCAGCATCGCGCGCATGTTGATTTTGTCCACCCACTCCAGACGTGATCAGTCCAAACAACTAAATTCATTTGAGGTTCAAAAGTATTAAACATTCATGGCAATACCGAGCTAGCTTGCTGTTGCAATGTGTCCTGGGATATAAACATTGGGTTGTAATTTTTCCTGAAATGCTCAAGGTCCTCTACCCCGACAATTAATCCAAAGATTTAAGGGTAACGGTAAACCGAGTTAGTTTCTAGTAATCTCTCCTCCTTCAGGCTTCTTCTTCTTCTTTGGACTTTATATGGCGGTTGGCAACCAACTTTTAGGTTCATTACCACCACCAACTGGACTGGAGTGTGGACCTCAGTTCATCTTTCAATCACCCACGTGGGTATATGCTCCTAACAACCAATGAGGAGATGGGAGAGGCGGGACATGCAGCGCATCAAGCGTCACAAATAGAACCAAGTTCTATTTTAGTGCCTGGCTACGCAGATGCTGAGCGTGAAAAGATTTAATAACATGTATGTTTATTTTGCAACACTCGCTCACGCGACACGAGCGGTGTGGTCAGCTTGTTCCTCAAGAAAGCGAAAAAGAGATCATGTTCGTATGCGGCTTTATTAACTCAATTATATATATTTTTAAATTACATTGTTTGCAAACTGATATGTGACACATATTAATGCCAAAATAACATGCAAAACAGGCAACCCTGTTTTTTGGCAAAAAATGTTGGCCTCTAATGTCATGTAATATTTTAAATTGTATATAGCTGTCTTAATGTTGCTGGACCCCAGGAAGAGTAGCTGCTTCCTTGGAAGGAACTAATGGGGATCCATAATAAACCCCAGGAAGAGTAGCTGCTTCCTTGGCAGGAACTAATGGGGATCCATAATAAACCCCAGGAAGAGTAGCCGCTTCCTTGACAGGAACTAATGGGGATCCATAATAAACCCCAGGAAGAGTAGCTGCTTCCTTGACAGGAACTAATGGGGATCCATAATAAACCCCAGGAAGAGTAGCCGCTTCCTTGACAGGAACTAATGGGGATCCATAATAAACCCCAGGAAGAGTAGCCGCTTCCTTGGCAGGAACTAATGGGGATCCATAATAAACCCCAGGAAGAGTAGCCGCTTCCTTGACAGGAACTAATGGGGATCCATAATAAACCCCAGGAAGAGTAGCCGCTTCCTTGACAGGAACTAATGGCGATCCATAATAAACCCCAGGAAGAGTAGCTGCTTCCTTGACAGGAACTAATGGGGATCCATAATAAACCCCAGGAAGAGTAGCTGCTTCCTTGACAGGAACTAATGGGGATCCATAATAAACCCCAGGAAGAGTAGCTGCTTCCTTGTCAGGAACTAATGGGGATCCATAATAAACTCCAGGAAGAGTAGCTGCTGCCTTGACAGGAACTAATGGGGATCCATAATAAACCCCAGGAAGAGTAGATGCTGCCTTGACAGGAACTAATGGGGATCCATAATAAACCCCAGGAAAAGTAGCTGCTGCCTTGGCAGGAACTAGTGGGGATCCATAATAAACCCCAGGAAGAGTAGCTGCTGCCGTGGCAGGAACTAATGGGGATCCATAATAAACCCCAGGAAGAGTAGCTGCTGCCTTGGCAGAAACTAGTGGGGATCCATAATAAACCCCAGGAAGAGTAGCTGCTGCCTTGGCAGGAACTAATGGGGATCCATAATAAACCCCAGGAAGAGTAGCTGCTGCCTTGACAGGAACTAATGGGGATCCATAAAAAAACCCAGGAAGAGTAGCTGCTGCCTTGACAGGAACTAATGGGGATCCATAATAAACCCCAGGAAGAGTAGCTGCTGCCTTGGTAGGAACTAATGGGGATCCATAAAAAAAACCCAGGAAGAGTAGCTGCTGCCTTGACAGGAAATCAAATCAAATCAAATCAAATCAAATTTTATTTGTCACATACACATGGTTAGCAGATGTTAATGCGAGTGTAGCGAAATGCTTGTGCTTCTAGTTCCGACAATGCAGTAATAACGAGCAAGTAATCTAACTAACAATTCCAAAAAAAACCTACTGTCTTATACACAGTGTAAGGGGATAAAGAATATGTACATAAGGATATATGAATGAGTGATGGTACAGAGCAGCATAGGCAAGATACAGTAGATGATATCGAGTACAGTATATACATATGAGATAAGTATGTAAACCAAGTGGCATAGTTAAAGTGGCTAGTGATACATGTATTACATAAGGATGCAGTCGATGATATAGAGTACAGTATCAACGTATGCATATGAGATGAACAATGTAGGGTAAGTAACATTATATAAGGTAGCATTGTTTAAAGTGGCTAGTGATATATTTACATAATTTCCCATCAATTCCCATGATTAAAGTGGCTGGAGTAGAGTCAGTGTCATTGACAGTGTGTTGGCAGTAGCCACTCAATGTTAGTGGTGGCTGTTTAACAGTCTGATGGCCTTGAGATAGAAGCTGTTTTTCAGTCTCTCGGTCCCAGCTTTGATGCACCTGTACTGACCTCGCCTTCTGGATGACAGCGGGGTGAACAGGCAGTGGCTCGGGTGGTTGATGTCCTTGATGATCTTTATGGCCTTCCTGTAGCATCAGGTGGTGTAGGTGTCCTGGAGGGCAGGTAGTTTGCCCCGGTGATGCGTTGTGCAGACCTCACTACCCTCTGGAGAGCCTTACGGTTGAGGGCGGTGCAGTTGCCATACCAGGCGGTGATACAGCCCGCCAGGATGCTCTCGATTGTGCATCTGTAGAAGTTTGTGAGTGCTTTTGGTGACAAGCCGAATTTCTTCAGCCTCCTGAGGTTGAAGAGGCGCTGCTGCGCCTTCCTCACGATGCTGTCTGTGTGAGTGGACCAATTCAGTTTGTCTGTGATGTGTATGCCGAGGAACTTAAAACTTGCTACCCTCTCCACTACTGTTCCATCGATGTGGATGGGGGGTGTTCCCTCTGCTGTTTCCTGAAGTCCACAATCATCTCCTTAGTTTTGTTGACGTTGAGTGTGAGGTTATTTTCCTGACACCACACTCCGAGGGCCCTCACCTCCTCCCTGTAGGCCGTCTCGTCGTTGTTGGTGATCAAGCCTACCACTGTTGTGTCGTCCGCAAACTTGATGATTGAGTTGGAGGCGTGCATGGCCACGCAGTCGTGGGTGAACAGGGAGTACAGGAGGGGGCTCAGAACGCACCCTTGTGGGGCCCCAGTGTTGAGGATCAGCGGGGAGGAGATGTTGTTGCCTACCCTCACCACCTGGGGGCGGCCCGTCAGGAAGTCCAGTACCCAGTTGCACAGGGCGGGGTCGAGACCCAGGGTCTCGAGCTTGATGACGAGCTTGGAGGGTACTATGGTGTTGAATGCCGAGCTGTAGTCGATGAACAGCATTCTCACATAGGTATTCCTCTTGTCCAGATGGGTTAGGGCAGTGTGCAGTGTGGTTGAGATTGCATCGTCTGTGGACCTATTTGGGCGGTAAGCAAATTGGAGTGGGTCAAGGGTGTCAGGTAGGGTGGAGGTGATATGGTCCTTGACTAGTCTCTCAAAGCACTTCATGATGACGGATGTGAGTGCTACGGGGCGGTAGTCGTTTAGCTCAGTTACCTTAGCTTTCTTGGGAACAGGAACAATGGTGGCCCTCTTGAAGCATGTGGGAACAGCAGACTGGTATAGGGATTGGTTGAATATGTCCGTAAACACACCGGCCAGCTGGTCTGCGCATGCTCTGAGGGCGCGGCTGGGGATGCCGTCTGGGCCTGCAGCCTTGCGAGGGTTAACACGTTTAAATGTCTTACTCACTTCGGCTGCAGTGAAGGAGAGACCGCATGATTCCGTTGCAGGCCGTGTCAGTGGCACTGTATTGTCCTCAAAGCGGGCAAAAAGTTATTTAGTCTGCCTGGGAGCAAGACATCCTGGTCCGTGACTGGGCTGGGTTTCTTCCTGTAGTCCGTGATTGACTGTAGACCCTGCCACATACCTCTTGTGTCTGAGCCGTTGAATTGAGATTCTACTTTGTCTCTGTACTGGCGCTTAGCTTGTTTGATAGCCTTGCGGAGGGAATAGCTGCACTGTTTGTATTCAGTCATGTTACCAGACACCTTGCCCTGATTAAAAGCAGTGGTTCGTGCCTTCAGTTTCACACGAATGCTGCCATCAATCCATGGTTTCTGGTTAGGAATGTTTTAATCGTTGCTATGGGAACGACATCTTCAACGCACGGAACTAATGGGGATCCATAAAAAAAACAGGAAGAGTAGCTGCTGCCTTGACAGGAACTAATGGGGATCCATAAAAAAACCAGGAAGAGTAGCTGCTGCCTTGACAGGAACTAATGGGGATCCATAGTAAATACAGATATAATGGGTGTGAGACTGCTGACTTTATATTTTATAACTAGTCTGTTAATATAAACATGCATCTTATTAGCAAGATTTACATTTTTAAAGAACTCAGTGGCGTCACAGTTCCAAAATAAACGCTCTGTGTCTAGTTAACGTCTGGCACCACCACCTCACGTGTGTATAACATCACAACAGTTTGGGATTCAACATCTCACTGATTTGGGAGCTTCCGACCAAAACAAGAACAGACAGTGAAGGTTTGTTGTTCTCTGAAGCAAAACATTATAATCACATAAGAAACAGAGAAATACTGCCCTCTGCAGACATACGGAGCAAGGAAGACCTAAATACGTTCTCACTCTCAATTACACCTGATTCAGAGTCTGTTCTGTTCAATTACACCTGATTCAGAGTCTCTGTTCAATTACACCTGATTCAGAGTCTGTTCTGTTCAATTACACCTGATTCAGAGTCTGTTCTGTTCAATTAGACCTGATTCAGAGTCTGTTCTGTTCAATTACACCTGATTCAGTTTCTGTTCAATTAGACCTGATTCAGTGTCTGTTCAATTACACCTGATTCAGTGTCTGTTCAATTACACCTGATTCAGTGTTCTGTTCAATTAGACCTGATTCAGAGTCTGTTCTGTTCAATTAGACCTGATTCAGTGTCTGTTCAATTAGACCTGATTCAGTGTCTGTTCAATTACACCTGATTCAGAGTCTGTTCTGTTCAATTAGACCTGATTCAAATCAAATCAAATAGCCATGTTGTTGTAGTACAGTAGCCATGTTGTTGTCAAATCAAATCAAATCAAATTTATTTATATAGCCCTTCGTACATCACCTGATATCTCAAAGTGCTGTACAGAAACCCAGCCTAAAACCCCAAACAGCAAGCAATGCAGGTGTAGAAGCACGGTGGCTAGGAAAACTCCCTAGAAAGGCCAAAACTAAACCAGGCACCAGGCTATGAGGTGTGGCCAGTCCTCTTCTGGCTGTGCCGGGTGGAGATTATAACAGAACATGGCCAAGATGTTCAAATGTTCATAAATGACCAGCATGGTCGTATAATAATAAGGCAGAACAGTTGAAACTGGAGCAGCAGCACGGTCAGATGGACTGGGGACAGCAAGGAGTCATCATGTCAGGTAGTCCTGGGGCATGGTCCTAGGGCTCAGGTCCTCCGAGAGAGAGAGAGAAAGAGAGAATTAGAGGAGAGCATATGTGGGGTGGCCAGTCCTCTTCTGGCTGTGCTGGGTGGAGATTATAACAGAACATGGCCAAGATGTTCAAATGTTCATAAATGACCAGCATGGTCGTATAATAATAAGGCAGAACAGTTGAAACTGGAGCAGCAGCACGGTCAGATGGACTGGGGACAGCAAGGAGTCATCATGTCAGGTAGTCCTGGGGCATGGTCCTAGGGCTCAGGTCCTCCGAGAGAGAGAGAGAGAGAGAAAGAGAGAATTAGAGAACGCACACTTAGATTCACACAGGACACCGAATAGGACAGGAGAGGTACTCCAGATATAACAAACTGACCCTAGCCCCCCAAATCAAATCAAATCAAACACAACACATTAACTACTGCAGCATAAATACTGGAGGCTGAGACAGGAGGGGTCAGGAGACACTGTGGCCCCATCCGCGGACACCCCCAGACAGGGCCAAACAGGAAGGATATAACCCCACCCACTTTGCCTAAGCACAGCCCCCACACTCATGTCAGGTAGTCCTGGGGCATGGTCCTAGGGCTCAGGTCCTCCGAGAGAGGACAGATGCACCTCAACAGATACCGAATCAGGTCTAATTGAACAGACAGAGGAGGAGCGTCCTAACGGGGGTTGAGGAGCGACCTAGTGTACGTTGAGGAACATCCTAACGGAGGTTGAGGAGCGACCTAGTGTACGTTGAGGAGCATCCTAACGGAGGTTGAGGAGCGTCCTAACGGGGGTTGAGGAGCGTCCTAACGGAGGTTGAGGAGCGTCCTGAGGGGGTTGAGGAGCGTCCTGAGGGGGTTGAGGAGCGACCTAGTGGACGTTGAGGTGCATCCTAACGGGGTTGAGGAGCATCCTGACGGAGGTTGAGGAGCGTCCCTGACGGAGGTTGAGGAGCGACCTAGTGGACGTTGAGGTGCATCCTAACGGGGTTGAGGAGCATCCTAACAGGGGTTGAGGAACATCCTAACGGAGGTTGAGGAGCGACCTAGTGTACGTTGAGGAGCATCCTAACGGAGGTTGAGGAGCGTCTAACGGAGGTTGAGGAGGGCCCTGAGGGGGGTTGAGGAGCGTCCTGAGGGGGGTTGAGGATCGTCCTGAGGGGGTTGAGGAGCGTCCTGAGGGGGTTGAGGAGTGTCCTGAGGGGGGTTGAGGAGCGTCCTGAGGGGGGTTGAGGAGCATCCTAACAGGGGTTGAGGAGCGTCCTAACAGGGGTTGAGGAGCGTACTGACGGGGGGTTGAGGAGCGTTCTGACGGGGGTTGAGGAGCGTTCTGACGGGGGTTGAGGAGCGACCTAGTGGACGTTGAGGAGCTTCCTAACGGGGGTTGGGGAGCATCCTGATGGGGGTTGAGGAGCGTCCCTAACGGGGGTTGAGGAGCGACCTAGTGGACGTCGAGGAGCATCCTAACGGGGGTTGAGGAGCGACCTAGTGGACGTCCGAGGAGCATCCTAACGGGGGGTTGAGGAGCGTCCTGATGGAGGTTAAGGAGCGTCCTGAAGGAGGTTGAGGAGCGTCCTGATGAAGGTTGAGGAGCGTCCTGATGGAAGTTGAGGAGCGTCCTGATGGAGGTTGAGGAGCGTCCTGATGGGGGTTGAGGAGCGTCCTGATGGGGGTTGAGGAGCGTCCCTAACGGGGGTTGAGGAGCGTCCTGATGGAGGTTGAGGAGCATCCTAACGGGGGTTGAGGAGCGTCCTGTTGGAGGTTGAGGAGCGTCCTGATGGAGGTTTAGGAGCATCCTGATGGAGGTTGAGGAGCGTCCTGATGGGGGTTGAGGAGCGTCCTGATGGAGGTTTAGGAGTGTCCTAACGGGGGTTGAGGTGCGTCCTGATGGAGGTTGAGGAGCATCCTGATGGAGGTTTAGGAGTGTCCTAACGGGGTTGAGGAGCGTCCTGATGGAGGTTGAGGAGCATCCTAACGGGGGTTGAGGAGCGTCCTGATGGACATCGAGGAGCATCCTAACGGAGGTTGAGGAGCGTCCTGATGGATGTCGAGGAGCATCCTAACAGGGGTTGAGGAGCGTCCTGACGGGGGTTGAGGAGCGTCCTGACGGGGGGTTGAGGAGCGTTCTGACGGGGGTTGAGGAGCGTCCTGACGGGGGTTGAGGAGCGACCTAGTGGACGTCGAGGAGCATCCTAACGGAGGTTGAGGAGCGTCCTGATGGAGGTTGAGGAGCATCCTGAAGGAGGTTGAGGAGCGTCCTGATGGAGGTTGAGGAGCATCCTAACGGGGGTTGAGGAGCGTCCTGATGGACGTCGAGGAGCGTCCTGACGGAGGTTGAGGAGCGTCCTGATGGAGGTTGAGGAGCGTCCTGATGGAGGTTGAGGAGCGTCCTGATGGAGGTTGAGGAGCGTCCTGATGGAGGTTGAGGAGCGTCCTAACTGGGGTTGAGGAGCATCCTGATGGAGGTTGAGGAGCGTCCTAACGGGGGTTGAGGAGCCGTCCTAACGGGGTTGAGGAGCTTCCTGTTGGAGGTTGAGGAGCGTCCTGATGGAGGTTGAGGAGCGTCCTGTTGGTTGGTTGAGGAGTGTCCTAACGGGGGTTGAGGAGCGTCCTGTTGGAGGTTGAGGAGCGTCCTAACGGGGGTTGAGGAGCGTCCTAACGGGGGTGAGGAGCATCCTAACGGGGGTTGAGGAGCGTCCTAACGGGGTTGAGGAGCATCCTAACGGGGTTGAGGAGCGTCCTAACGGGGGTTGAGGAGCGTCCTGATGGAGGTTGAGGAGCATCCTAACGGGGGTTGAGGAGCATCCTGTTGGTTGGTTGAGGAGCATCCTGTTGGTTGGTTGAGAAGTATCCTGTTGGTTGGTTGAGGAGCATCCTGTTGGTTGGTTGAGGAGCGTCCTAACGGGGTTGAGGAGCGTCCTAACGGGGGTTGAGGAGCGTCCTAACGGGGTTGAGGAGCGTCCTAACGGGGGTTGAGGAGCGTCCTGATGGAGGTTGAGGAGCGTCCTGATGGAGGTTGAGGAGCGTCCTAACGGGGTTGAGGAGCGTCCTAACGGGGGTTGAGGAGCGTCCTGTTGGTTGGTTGTTTGCGGTGACTCTTTGTTGTTGTAATATCCCAAACAGACATGGACGTTTGATCGTTAAGGATTCCAGCTGTAATCAGAAAACAAATACTTTTGTTGACTTAGTATGTGGTATGGTACACACTTTTAAAGAGGAATGTTTCTTGATCTCTGTGTGATAATGAATTGTCTGGGCTATTCCCCATATACCTATGGGCCGGGCTCCTAGTCAAAAGTAGTGTACTACTTTTATGGTCCTGGTCTAAAGTAGTGCACTACATATGGAATAGGGTACCATTTGTGAGGCAGCCCTGGTTTCTTCTTTAGGGAGGGCAAGCAGGCTCCTTCTGGAGAGAGGTTTAACTATAGTGTTAGAAAAAGGATGTCTTTTTTTTTTAGTAGTCTATTTGAAATGATGACCTCTTCTTACATGAACCTTTTCATGTTTATTCAAATACTTTTGATTCAAATCATATGGTTTGGTTTGCAATTCTTCATGACCAAAAGGTAGGTCCAGAAAGGCACGATAGTAGACGGGGTTTTGGTGAAAATTGTGATTTTAATGAGCAGCAGTTGTTTTTTGTTGTTGTTCAGGGCGTTTTTTAGTGGTTGGAGCGGATTTCCTCTCAACTCCGCATACTCTGGTTACCACAAGAAAAGGGCAACGCGGTGGAGCACAAACACCAAATATCTGTTTATTTATTTCCCCTTTCACACTTAAACTATTTGCACATTGTTACAATTACTGTACATTAGCCAATACTATAACGTTATTATTATTATTAACTATATTAATTATTAATAATAATATAATAGTAATGTCATTTGAAATGTCTCTGCTCTTTTAAAACGTTTGTAAGTGTATATTGATAGTTTATTATTGATAGTTTATTTCACTTGCTTTGGCAATGTACATAAACTCAGAAAAAAAGAAACCTCCCTTTTTCAGGACTGTCTTTGGTAAGACAAGGGGTGGTGGTCTATACTGTCTTTCCAAGATAATTCGTAAAAATCCAAATAACTTCACAGATCTTCATTGTAAAGGGTTTAAACACTGTTTCCCATGGAACAGTCGTTAAGACACTAACAGCTTACAGACGGTAGGCAATTAAGGTCACAGTTATGAAAACTTAGGACACTAAAGAGGCCTTTCTACTGACTCTGAAAAACAACAAAAGAAAGATGCCCAGGGTCCCTGCTCATCTGCGTGAACGTGCCTTAGGCACGCTGCAAGGAAGCATGAGGACTGCAGATGTGCCCAGGGCAATAAATTGCAATGTCCGTACTGCGAGACACCTAAGACAGCGCTACAGGGAGACAGGACGGACAGCTGATCGTCCTCGCAGTGGCAGACCACGTGTAACAACACCTGCAAAGGATCGGTACATCCGAATATCACACATGCGGGACAGGTACAGGATGGCAACAACAACTGCCCGAGTTACACCAGGAACGCACAATCCCTCCATCAGTGCTCAGACTGTCCGCAATAGGCTGAGAGAGACTGGACTGAGGGCATGCAGGTCCTCACCAGACATCACCGGCAACAACGTCGCCTATGGGCACTAACCCACCGTCGCTGGACCAGACAGGACTGGCAAAAAGTACTCTTCACTGACGAGTCGTGGTTTTGTCTCACCAGGGGTGATGGTCAGATTCGCATTTATCATCGAAGGAATGAGCGTTACACCGAGGCCTGTACTCTGGAGCAAGATCGATTTGGAGGTGGAGGGTAAAGTCAAGGTATAGGGCGGCGTGCCAGAGCATCATCGGAATGAGCTTGTTGTCATTACAGGCAATCTCAATGCTGTGCGTTACAGGAAAACATCCTCCTCCCTCATGTGGTACCCTTCGTGCAGGCTCATCCTGACATGACCCTCCAGCATGACAATGCCACCAGCCATATTGCTCGTTCTGTGCGTGATTTCCTGCAAGACAGGAATGTCAGTGTTCTGCCATGGCCAGCGAAGAGCCCGGATCTCAATCCTATTGAGCACGTCTGGGATCTGTTGGATTGGAGTGTGAGGGCTAGGGCCATTCCCCCAGAAATGTCCGGGAACTATGCAGGTGCCATGGTGGAAGAGTGGGGTAACATCTCACAGCAAGAACTGGCAAATCTGGTGCAGTCCATGAGGAGATGCACTGTAGTACTTAATGCAGCTGGTGGCCACTCCAGATACAGACTGTTACTTTTGATTTTGACTCCCCCTTTGTTCAGGGACACATTATTCAATTTATCTTAGTCACAGGTCTGTGGAACTTGTTCAGTTTATGTCTCAGTTGTTGAATCTTGTTATGTTCATACAAATATTTACACGTTAAGTTTGCTGAAAATAAACGCAGTTGACAGTGAGAGGAGGTTTCTTTTTTTACTGTGTTTATGTTTTTACATGTCAATTAAGCACTTTTGAATTGAATTGAGTGAGAGAGAAGGAAAGAGATACCGAGACAGAGAGATACCGAGACAGAGAGATACCGAGACAGAGAGATACCGAGACAGAGAGAGACAGAGAAGGAAAGAGATACCGAGACAGAGAGAGACAGAGAAGGAAAGAGATACCGAGACAGAGAGATACCGAGACAGAGAGATACCGAGACAGAGAGAGACAGAGAAGGAAAGAGATACCGAGACAGAGAGATACCAAGACAGAGAGATACCGAGACAGAGAGAGAGAGAGAGACAGCTCTCCAGTTGAATGAAATGTAGCCTGTGGCTATAACAGAGAGTGTTTCAGAGGAATCTCTCCCTTTCTTATCATAGACTGTAGTGTACCAACCAGCAGCAATAAGTTGGGTGAATTTTGGCCCATTCCTCCTGACAGAGGTTTTTTGGCCTCCTTGCTTGCACACGCTTTTTCAGTTCTGCCCACAAATTTTCTATGGGATTGAGGTCAGGGCTTTGTGATGGCCACTCCAATACCTTGACTTTGTTTTCCTTAAGCCATTTTGCCACAATTATGGAAGTATGCTTGGGGTCATTGTCCATTTGGAAGACCCATTTGCAACCAAGCTTTAACTTTAAAGTTTAACTTTAAGCTTTAACTTTAACTGATGTCTTGAGATGTTGCTTCAATATATCCACATAATTTCCCTCCCTGATGATGCCATCTATTTTGTGAAGTGCACCAGTCCCTCCTGCAGCAAAGCACCCCCACAACATTGATGCTGCCACCCCCATGCTTCATGGTTGGGATGGTGTTCTTCGGCTTGCAAGCCTCCCCTTTTTCCTCTAAACATAACGACGGTCATTATGGCCAAACAGTTATATTTTGTTTCATCAGACCAGAGGACATTTCTCCAAAAAGTACAATCTTTGTCCCCATGTGCAGTTGCAAACCGTAGTCTGGCTTTTTAATGGCAGTTTTGGAGCAGTGGCTTCTTCCTTGCTGAGCTGCCTTTCAGGTTATGTCGATATAAGACTCGTTTTACTGTGGATATAAATACTTTTGTACCTGTTTCCTCCAGCATCTTCACAAGGTCCTTTGCTGTTGTTCTGGGATTGATTTGCACTTTTTGCACCAAAGTTTGTTCATCTCTAGGAGACAGAACCCATCACCTTCCTGAGCGGTATGACGGCTGTGGTCCCATGGTGTTTATACTTACTATTGTTTGGGCAGATGAACGTGGTGCCTTCAGGCGTTTTGGAAATTGCTCCCAAGGGTGAACCAGACTTGTGGAGGTCTACAATTGTTTTTCTGAGGTCTTGTCTGATTTTTTAAAATTTTCCCATGATGTCAAGCAAAGAGGCACTGAGTTTGAAGGTAGACCTTGAAATACACCACAGGTACACCTCCAATTGTCTCAAATGATGTCAATTAGCCTATCAGAAGCTTCTAAAGCCATGACACCATTTTCTGGAATTTTCCAAGCTGTTTAAAGGCACAGTCAACTTAGTGTATGTAAACTTCTGACCCACTGGAATTGTGATACAGTGAATTATAAGTGAATAATCTGTCTGTAAACAGTTGTTGGAAAAATTACTTGTGTCATGCACAAAGTAGATGTCCTAACAGACTTGCCAAAACTATAGTTTGTTAACAAGAATTTTGTGAAGTGGTTGAAAAACGAGTTTTAATGACTCCAACCTAAGTGTAAGTAAACTTTCAAATTCAACTGTACCTGTACTCTCAGCTGATTCCAGACCTGCTACTGTTGAAACCAAGCAGCTGATTCCAGACCTGCTACTGTTGAAACCAAGCAGCTGATTCCAGACCTGCTACTGTTGAAACCAAGCAGCTGATTCCAGACCTGCTACTGTTGAAACCAAGCAGCTGATTCCAGACCTGCTGCTGTTGAAACCAAGCAGCTGATTCCAGACCTGCTGCTGTTACAGTCAGACCAGACAGTGGTGTTGACAGAGAGACGTTGGAGTTAAAGGAGGGAGATGATATTGTATGGCAGCACTGTTATGGATAAACCATGCAGCTGTTTCCAGAACGTGTTGACAGAGATAAAGAGGAGGCCTGCTGCCCACTAATCCTGATGAGCTTTAATTAACAAACCAGACCACCCGTTCAATAGACAGACAGGCAGGCAGGCAGACAGGCAGACAGGCAGACAGGCAGACAGACAGACAGACAGACAGACAGACAGACAGACAGACAGACAGACAGACAGACAGACAGACAGACAGACAGACAGACAGACAGACAGACAGACAGACAGGCAGACAGGCAGGCAGACAGGCAGACAGGCTGCTGGCTCCTCTGGCTGGCTGTGGTACAGACTGACTTCTGACTAGCACTGATTCAGCCTTTTTCTGTACTCTACTGTACTGTCAGAGGGAGCATAAAGGAGGACGGCAGGATGGAACAGCCTCCTCTGGTAAGACAAGGGGTGGTGGTCTATACTCTGTAACGGCAGGATGGAACAGCCTCCTCCTGTAAGACAAGGGGTGGTGGTCTATACTCTGTAACGGCAGGATGGAACAGCCTCCTCTGGTAAGACAAGGGGTGGTGGTCTATACTCTGTAACGGCAGGATGGAACAGCCTCCTCCTGTAAGACAAGGGGTGGTGGTCTATACTCTGTAACGGCAGGATGGAACAGCCTCCTCTGGTAAGACAAGGGGTGGTGGTCTATACTCTGTAACGGCAGGATGGAACAGCCTCCTCTGGTAAGACAAGGGGTGGTGGTCTATACTCTGTAACGGCAGGATGGAACAGCCTCCTCTGGTAAGACAAGGGGTGGTGGTCTATACACTGTAACGGCAGGATGGAACAGCCTCCTCTGGTAAGACAAGGGGTGGTGGTCTATACTCTGTAACGGCAGGATGGAACAGCCTCCTCTGGTAAGACAAGGGGTGGTGGGTTTTACTCTGTAACGGCAGGATGGAACAGCCTCCTCTGGTAAGACAAGGGGTGGTGGTCTATACTCTGTAACGGCAGGATGGAACAGCCTCCTCTGGTAAGACAAGGGGTGGTGGTCTATATTCTGTAACGGCAGGATGGAACAGCCTCCTCTGGTAAGACAAGGGGTGGTGGTCTATACTCTGTAACGGCAGGATGGAACAGCCTCCTCTGGTAATACAAGGGGTGGTGGTCTATACACTGTAACGGCAGGATGGAACAGCAGCCTCTGGTAATACAAGGGGTGGTGGTCTATACACTGTAACGGCAGGATGGAACAGCAGCCTCTGGTAAGACAAGGGTGGTGGTCTATACACTGTAACGACAGGACAGCCTCCTCTGGTAAGACAAGGGGTGGTGGTCTATACACTGTAACGGCAGGATGGAACAGCCTCCTCTGGTAAGACAAGGGGTGGTGGTCTATACTCTGTAACGGCAGGATGGAACAGCAGCCTCTGGTAAGACAAGGGGTGGTGGTCTATACACTGTAACGGCAGGATGGAACAGCAGCCTCTGGTAATACAAGGGGTGGTGGTCTATACACTGTAACGGCAGGATGGAACAGCAGCCTCTGGTAAGACAAGGGGTGGTGGTCTATACACTGTAACGACAGGACAGCCTCCTCTGGTAAGACAAGGGGTGGTGGTCTATACACTGTAACGGCAGGATGGAACAGCCTCCTCTCGTAAGACAAGGGGTGGTGGTCTATACACTGTAACGGCAGGATGGAACAGCCTCCTCTGGTAAGACAAGGGGTGGTGGGTTTTACTCTGTAACGGCAGGATGGAACAGCCTCCTCTCGTAAGACAAGGGGTGGTGGTCTATACACTGTAACGGCAGGATGGAACAGCCTCCTCTGGTAAGACAAGGGGTGGTGGTCTATACACTGTAACGGCAGGATAGAACAGCCTCCTCTGGTAAGACAAGGGGTGGTGGTCTATACTCTGTAACGGCAGGACGGAACAGCAGCCTCTGGTAAGACCAGGGGTGGTGGTCTATACTCTGTAACGGCAGGATGGAACAGCCTCCTCTGGTAAGACAAGGGTGGTGGTCTATACACTGTAACGGCAGGATGGAACAGCCTCCTCTAGTAAGATAAGGGGTGGTGGGTTATACTCTGTAACGGCAGGATGGAACAGCCTCCTCTGGTAAGACAAGGGGTGATGGGTTTTACTCTTTAACGGCAGGATGGAACAGCCTCCTCTGGTAAGACAAGTGGTGGTGGGTTTTACTCTGTAACGGCAGGACAGAACAGCAGCCTCTGGTAAGACAAGGGGTGGTGGTCTATGTATATTTGTAAACAACAGCTGGTGCACGATATCTAAGGAAGTCTCTAGGTTTTGCTCGCCTGAGGTAGAGTATCTCATGATAAGCTGTAGACCACACTATCTACCAAGACAGTTTTCGTCTATATTCTTCATAGCTGTCTATTTACCACCACAGACCGATAATGGCATCAAGTCTGCACCCCATGAGCTGTATAAGGCCATAAGCAAACAGGGAAACTGGCAAGTAACACTGAAACATGCATGAGAGCATCAGCTCTTCCAGACGACTGTGTGATCACGGTCTCCGTAGCCGATGTGAGCAAGACTTTTAAACAGGTCAACATTCACAAGGCCAGATGGATTACCAGGACGTGTACTCCGAGCATGCGCTGACCAACTGGCAAATGTCTTCACTGACATTTTCAACCTCTCCCTGTCCGAGTCTGTAATACCAACATGTTTTAAGCAGACCACCATAGCCCCTGTGTCCAATAACACCAAGGTAACCTGTCTAAATGACTACAGACCTGTAGCACTCACCTCTGTAGCCATGAAGTGCTTAGAAAGGTTGGTCATGGATTACATCAACACCATTATCCCAGAAACCCTAGACCCACTCCAATTTGCATACCACTCCAAAAGATCCACAGATTAAGTAATCTCGGTTGCTCTCCACACTGCCCTTTCCCACCTGGACAAAAGGAACACCTACGTGAGAATGCTATTCATTGACTACAGCTCAGCGTTCAACACCGTAGTACCCTCAAAGCTCATCAATTATTATTTTTTTTTTTTTTTTTTTTTAATTAAAATTTTACCTTCATTTAACCTTAACTAGGCAAGTCAGTTAAGAACACATTCTTATTTTCAATGACGGCCTGGGAACAGTGGGTTAACTGCCTGTTCAGGGGCAGATTTGTACCTTGTCAGCTCGGGGATTTGAACTCACAACCTTGCGGTTACTAGTCCAATGCTCTAACCACTAGGCCACCCAGCTAAGGATCCTGGGACTAAATACCTCCCTCTGCAACTGGACCCCGGACTTCCTGGCGGGCCGCCCCCAGGTGGTAAGGGAAGGTAACAACACATCTGCCTCGCTGATCCTCAGCACGGGGGCCCCTCAGGGGTGCGTGCTCAGTTCTCTCCTGTACTCCCTGTTCACTCATGACTGCGCGACCAGGCACAACTCCAACACCATCATTAAGTTTGCCGATGACACAACAGGGTCCTGATCACCAATAATGACAAGACAGCCTATAGGGAGGAGGTCAGAGTCCTGGCTGTGTGGTGCCAGGACAACAACCTCTCCCTCAACCTGATCAAGACATAGGAGATGATTGTGGACTACAGAAAAGGAGGACCGAGCATGCCCCAATTCTCATCGACGGGGCTATGGTGGAGCTGGTTGAGAGCTTCAAGTTCCTTGGCGTCCACATCACCAACACAATAACATGGTCCAAGTACACCAAGACAACCGTGAAGAGGGCACCACAAAACCTATTCCACATCAGGAGACTGAAAAGATTTGGCATGGGTCCTCAGATCCTCAAAAGGATCTGTATTGTACTGGAACCCCCTGTATATAGTCTCCACATTGACTCTGTACCGGTACCCCCTGTATATAGCCTCCACATTGACTCTGTACCGTAACACCCTGTATATAGCCTCCACATTGACTCTGTACCGGTACCCCCTGTATATAGCCTCCACATTGACTCTGTACCGGTACCCCCTGTATATAGCCTCCACATTGACTCTGTACCGGTACCCCCTGTATATAGCCTCCACATTGACTCTGTACCGGTACCCCCTGTATATAGCCTCCACATTGACTCTGTACTGGTACCCCCTGTATATAGCCTCCACATTGACTCTGTACCGGTACCCCCTGTATATAGCCTCCACATTGACTCTGTACCGGTACCCCCTGTATATAGCCTCCACATTGACTCTGTACTGGTACCCCCTGTATATAGCCTCCACATTGACTCTGTACTGGTACCCCCTGTATATAGCCTCCACATTGACTCTGTACTGGTACCCCCTGTATATAGTCTCCACATTGACTCTGTACCGTAACACCCTGTATATAGCCTCCACATTGACTCTGTACTGGTACCCCTTGTATATAGCCTCCATATTGACTCTATACCGGTACCCCCTGTATATAGCCTCCACATTGACTCTGTACTGGTACCCCCTGTATATAGCCTCCACATTGACTCTGTACCGGTACCCCCTGTATACAGTCTCCACATTGACTCTGCACCGGTACCCCCTGTAAAAGCCTCCACATTGACTCTATGCCGGTACCCCTGTATATAGCCTCCACATTGACTCTGTACTGGTACCCCCTGTATATAGCCTCCACATTGACTCTGTACTGGTACCCCCTGTATATAGTCTCCACATTGACTCTGTACCGTAACACCCTGTATATAGTCTCCACATTGACTCTGTACTGGTACCCCCTGTATATAGCCTCCATATTGACTCTGTACTGGTACCCTCTGTTTATAGCCTCCACATTGACTCTGTACTGGTACCACCTGTACATAGTCTCCACATTGACTCGGTACCGTAACACCCTGTATATAGTCTCCACATTCTAGATGACTCCACTAACTACCCTTACACAAAAACACAGGAAACAGACCATTCCAGATGACTCCACTAACTACCCATACACAACAACACAGGAAACAGACCATTCCAGATGACTCCACTCACTACCCCTACACAGAAACACAGGAAACAGACCATTCCAGATGCAACTAAACATGGCAGCAGCACAACATAACAACAACATGGTAGCAATACAACATAACAACAACATGGTAGCAATACAACATGGCAGCAGCACAACATAGCAACAACATGGTAGCAACTCAACATGGCAGCAGCACAACATAGCAACAACATGGTAGCAACTCAACATGGCAGCAGCACAACATAACAACAACATGGTAGCAGCACAACATAACAACAATATGGTAGCAACTCAACATGGCAGCAGCACAACTTAACAACAACTCAACATGGTAGCATCTCAACATGGCAGCAACATGGTAGCAACTCAACATGGTACAAATATTAATGGGCACAAACAACAGCACAACTGTCAGTAAGGTAGAGACAACAATACATCACACAAAGCAGCCACAACAGTCAGTAGAGACAACAATACATCACACAAAGCAGCCACAACAGTCAGTAGAGACAACAATACATCACACAAAGCAGCCACAACAGTCAGTAGAGACAACAATACATCACACAAAGCAGCCACAACAGTCAGTAAGTGTCCATGATACTCTACTCAGAGACAGAGACTAATGATCAGGGAAAAAAACTCCTGGTCTTATAGTGATGAAGCAGGTTGGATTGATGAAGCAGGCTGGATTGATGAAGCAGGTTGGAGTGATGAAGCAGGTTGGAGTGATGAAGCAGGTTGGATTGATGAAGCAGGTTGGAGTGATGAAGCAGGTTGGAATGATGAAGCAGGTTGGAGTGATGAAGCAGGTTGGATTGATGAAGCAGGTTGGAGTGAAGAAGCAGGTTGGATTGATGAAGCAGGTTGGCGTGATGAAGCAGGTTGGAATGATGAAGCAGGTTGGATTGATGAAGCAGGTTGGAGTGATGAAGCAGGTTGGAGTGATGAAGCAGGTTGGATTGATGAAGCAGGTTGGATGGTGAAGCAGGTTGGAGTAATGAAGCAGGTTGGAGTGATGAAGCAGGTTGGAATGATGAAGCAGGTTGGAGTGATGAAGCAGGTTGGATTGATGAAGCAGGTTGGAGTGAAGAAGCAGGTTGGATTGATGAAGCAGGTTGGAGTGATGAAGCAGGTTGGAGTGATGAAGCAGGTTGGAGTGATGAAGCAGGTTGGATTGATGAAGCAGGTTGGAGTGAAGAAGCAGGTTGAAGTGATGAAGCAGGTTGGAATGATGAAGCAGGTTGGATTGATGAAGCAGGTTGGAGTGATGAAGCAGGTTGGAGTGATGAAGCAGGTTGGATTGATGAAGCAGGTTGGATGGTGAAGCAGGTTGGAGTGATGAAGCAGGTTGGAATGATGAAGCAGGTTGGAGTGATGAAGCAGGTTGGATTGATGAAGCAGGTTGGAGTGAAGAAGCAGGTTGGATTGATGAAGCAGGTTGGAGTGATGAAGCAGGTTGGATAGATGAAGCAGGTTGGATTGATGAAGCAGGTTGGAGTGAAGAAGCAGGTTGGATTGATGAAGCAGGTTGGAGTGATGAAGCAGGTTGAAGTGATGAAGCAGGTTGGAGTGATGAAGCAGGTTGAAGTGATGAAGCAGGTTGGAATTGGTGTTCAGGGTTTTCTGGAAATGCTCTCTGCTGTTATCTCCAACTCATATTAGACATCACAGAACCAAATTAATGCTCCACGGTTATGTTTTGCTACCTACCTTATCTGTCATCATGACTCACAGTTATTAACTGGCTCCAGAAGCTTACACCTGAAACATTCTGGTTGTATCCCAAATGGCACCCTATTCCCTATATAGTGCACTACTTTAGATCAGAGCCCTATGGCACCCTATTCCCTATATAGTGCACTACTTTAGACCAGAGCCCTATGGAACCCTATTCCCTATATATAGTGCACTACTTTAGACTAGAGCCCTAAGCAGATAGTGCACTATATAAGAAATAGGGTGCTTTTTGAGACATACCCACTGTAATATTTCACCTCGCCGAACACACCCCTACTTCCACAATGCTTCATGTTGATTGGCTCTCCCTCTCTGAGTGGGTGTGTCTCTGTCATAGCAACTGGTTTGATGTAACTCCGCTGTCTAAATCAAAACAGAGTTGAGCCTGAAACTAATACCTGTTGGAATATGCTGCTCTCTCTTGATGCTATTACTGAAGAGAAGAATGCCAGTTAAATGTGTGATGGCTTCTATCGGTGGAGAGAAGGCAACAAAGAGTGAAGGGAATCTGTGGTGTGTGGTTGTGATGTGTTGATAATGTGTGAGTGTGAAGTTGTGATGTGTCTATAATATGTGAGTTTTTAGTTGTACTTTTCAAGCTCATTAGATTAATCTCACTGGGACCTAACTTGTCTCCTCTCACACATACAGTATGTTGTAGCCATGTTGTTGTAGTACAGTAGCCATGTTGTTGTAGTACAGTAGCCATGTTGTTGTACAGTAGCCATGTTGTTGTACAGTAGCCATGTTGTAGTACAGTAGCCATGTTGTAGTACAGTAGCCATGTTGTTGTACAGTAGCCATGTTGTTGTACAGTAGCCATGTTGTAGTACAGTAGCCATGTTGTTGTACAGTAGCCATGTTGTTGTACAGTAGCCATGTTGTTGTTGTACAGTAGCCATGTTGTTGTAGTACAGTAGCCATGTTGTTGTACAGTAGCCATGTTGTTGTAGTACAGTAGCCATGTTGTTGTAGTACAGTAGCCATGTTGTTGTAGTACAGTAGCCATGTTGTTGTACAGTAGCCATGTTGTTGTACAGTAGCCATGTTGTAGTACAGTAGCCATGTTGTTGTAGTACAGTAGCCATGTTGTTGTACAGTAGCCATGTTGTTGTTGTACAGTAGCCATGTTGTTGTAGTACAGTAGCCATGTTGTTGTACAGTAGCCATGTTGTTGTTGTACAGTAGCCATGTTGTTGTTGTACAGTAGCCATGTTGTGATAGTACAGTAGCCATGTTGTTGTACAGTAGCCATGTTGTGATAGTACAGTAGCCATGTTGTTGTTGTACAGTAGCCATGTTGTTGTTGTACAGTAGCCATGTTGTTGTTGTACAGTAGCCATGTTGTTGTACAGTAGCCATGTTGTGATAGTACAGTAGCCATGTTGTTGTTGTACAGTAGCCATGTTGTTGTTGTACAGTAGCCATGTTGTGATAGTACAGTAACCATGTTGTTGTAGTACAGTAGCCATGTTGTGGTACAGTAGCCATGTTGTTGTTGTACAGTAGCCATGTTGTTTTTGTACAGTAGCCATGTTGTTGTTGTACAGTAGCCATGTTGTTGTTGTACAGTAGCCATGTTGTTGTACAGTAGCCATGTTGTTGTTGTACAGTAGCCATGTTGTTGTAGTACAGTAGCCATGTTGTTGTAGTACAGTAGCCATGTTGTTGTAGTACAGTAGCCATGTTGTTGTAGTACAGTAGCCATGTTGTAGTACAGTAGCCATGTTGTTGTAGTACAGTAGCCATGTTGTAGTACAGTAGCCATGTTGTTGTAGTACAGTAGCCATGTTGTTGTTGTACAGTAGCCATGTTGTTGTTGTACAGTAGCCATGTTGTTGTTGTACAGTAGCCATGTTGTTGTACAGTAGCCATGTTGTTGTACAGTAGCCATGTTGTTGTTGTTGTACAGTAGCCATGTTGTAGTACAGTAGCCATGTTGTTGTTGTACAGTAGCCATGTTGTTGTTGTACAGTAGCCATGTTGTTGTTGTACAGTAGCCATGTTGTAGTACAGTAGCCATGTTGTTGTACAGTAGCCATGTTGTTGTTGTACAGTAGCCATGTTGTAGTACAGTAGCCATGTTGTTGTAGTACAGTAGCCATGTTGTAGTACAGTAGCCATGTTGTTGTTGTACAGTAGCCATGTTATTGTTGTACAGTAGCCATGTTGTAGTACAGTAGCCATGTTGTTGTACAGTAGCCATGTTGTTGTTGTACAGTAGCCATGTTGTTGTACAGTAGCCATGTTGTTGTAGTACAGTAGCCATGTTGTTGTACAGTAGCCAGGTTGTTGTAGTACAGTAGCCATGTTGTAGTACAGTAGCCATGTTGTTGTAGTACAGTAGCCATGTTGTTGTTGTACAGTAGCCATGTTGTTGTTGTACAGTAGCCATGTTGTTGTAGTACAGTAGCCATGTTGTTGTACAGTAGCCAGGTTGTTGTAGTACAGTAGCCATGTTTTAGTACAGTAGCCATGTTGTTGTTGTACAGTAGCCATGTTGTTGTAGTACAGTAGCCATGTTGTTGTAGTACAGTAGCTATGTTGTTGTTGTACAGTAGCCATGTTGTTGTTGTACAGTAGCTGTGTTGTGATAGTACAGTAGCCATGTTGTAGTACAGTAGCCTTGTTGTTGTTGTACAGTAGCCATGTTGTTGTAGTACAGTAGCAATGTTGTAGTACAGTAGCCATGTTGTTGTAGTACAGTAGCCATGTTGTTGTAGTACAGTAGCCATGTTGTTGTTGTACAGTAGCCATGTTGTAATACAGTAGCCATGTTGTTGTAGTACAGTAGCCATGTTGTTGTAGTACAGTAGCCATGTTGTTGTAGTACAGTAGCCATGTTGTTGTAGTACAGTAGCCATGTTGTTGTAGTACAGTAGCCATGTTGTTGTACAGTAGCCATGTTGTTTAGTGTGTGTAGTACTGTGTCATAGTGGATGGCTAGTAGTGTCACTTCAACCTGTTTACTATTCTGATTGGCTAGTAGTGTCACTTAAGTATGTTTACTATATAGATGGCTAGGACTGTCACTTTAGTATGTTTACTATAGTGGATGGCTAGCATTGTCACTTTAGTATGTTTACTATTGTGGTTTGCTAGTAGTGTCACTTTAGTATGTTTACTATAGTAGATGGCTAGTAGTGTCACTTTAGTATTTTTACTATAGTAGATGGCTAGTAGTGTCACTTAAGTATGCTTACTATAGTGGATGGCTAGTAGTGTCACTTTAGTATGTTTACTATAGTGGATAGCTAGTAGTGTCACTTTAGTATGTTTACTATATCAAAATCAAATCAAATCAAATGAAATTTATTTATATAGCCCTTCGTACATCAGCTGATATCTCAAAGTGCTGTATAGAAACCCAGCCTAAAACCCCAAACAGCAAGCATTGCAGGTGTAGAAGCACGGTGGCTAGGAAAAACTCCCTAGAAAGGCCAAAACCTAGGAAGAAACCTAGAGAGGAACCAGGCTATGTGGGGTGGCCAGTCCTCTTCTGGCTGTGCCGGGTGGAGATTATAACAGAACATGGCCAAGATGTTCAAATGTTCATAAATGACCAGCGTGGTCGTATAATAATAAGGCAGAACAGTTGAAACTGGAGCAGCAGCACGGTCAGGTGGACTGGGGACAGCAAGGAGTCATCATGTCAGGTAGTCCTGGGGCATGGTCCTAGGGCTCAGGTCCTCCGAGAGAGAGAAAGAAAGAGAGAATTAGAGAGAGCATATGTGGGGTGGCCAGTCCTCTTCTGGCTGTGCCGGGTGGAGATTATAACAGAACATGGCCAAGATGTTCAAATGTTCATAAATGACCAGCATGGTCGAATAATAATAAGGCAGAACAGTTGAAACTGGAGCAGCAGCACGGCCAGGTGGACTGGGGACAGCAAGGAGTCATCATGTCAGGTAGTCCTGGGGCATGGTCCTAGGGCTCAGGTCCTCCGAGAGAGAGAGAGAGAGAGAGAGAGAGAGAGAGAGAAAGAGAGAATTAGAGAACGCACACTTAGATTCACACAGGACACCGAATAGGACAGGAGAGGTACTCCAGATATAACAAACTGACCCTAGCCCCCCGACACATTAACTACTGCAGCATAAATACTGGAGGCTGAGACAGGAGGGGTCAGGAGACACTGTGGCCCCATCCGAGGACACCCCCAGACAGGGCCAAACAGGAAGGATATAACCCCACATCCACTATAGTGGATGGCTAGTAGTGTCACTTTAGTATGTTTACTATAGTGGATGGCTAGTAGTGTCACTTTAGTATGTTTACTATAGTGGATGGCTAGTAGTGTCACTTTAGTATGTTTACTATAGTGGATAGCTAGTAGTGTCACTTTAGTATGTTTACTATAGTGGATGGCTAGTAGTGTCACTTTAGTATGTTTACTATAGTGGATGGCTAGTAGTGTCACTTTAGTATGTTTACTATAGTGGATAGCTAGTAGTGTCACTTTAGTATGTTTACTATAGTGGATGGCTAGTAGTGTCACTTTAGTATGTTTACTATAGTGGATGGCTAGTAGTGTCACTTTAGTATGTTTACTATAGTGGATGGCTAGTAGTGTCACTTTAGTATGTTTACTATAGTGGATGGCTAGTAGTGTCACTTTAGTATGTTTACTATAGTGGGTGGCTAGTAGTGTCACTTTAGTATGTTTACTATAGTGGATGGCTAGTAGTGTCACTTTAGTATGTTTACTATAGTGGGTGGCTAGTAGTGTCACTTTAGTATGTTTACTATAGTGGATGGCTAATATGTTCGTTGCACCTGGCTCAGCTGTGGTTGTAGTTTCCACCAGCGTGTTCTGTTGGTAGTTACCGACCGGCCCCATGTTGTGAATAGATCTGTTCTGCTGTTTAACACTGCGTGTGTATGTGTGAGGGAGAAGGAGAAAGAGAGAGGGAGAGAGGGAGGTGGAGAGAGAGGAGAGCATACAGTATGTAAAGATTGAGAGAGAGGGAGAGAGGGATGTGGAGAGTGAGAGGAGAGCATACAGTATGTAAATAGAGAAAGAGAGAGAGAGAGAGAGAGAGAGAGAGAGAGGGGGAGAGCGAGAAGGAGGGAGAGCAAGAAGGAGGGAGAGCGAGAAGGAGGGAGAGCGAGAAGGAGGGAGAGGGAGAAGGAGGGAGGGGAGAGACATACAAAGAGAGAGGGGGGAGAGATAGAGAGATACAAAGAGAGAGGGAGGAGAGATAGAGTGTGTGCGAGAGAGTGATTGACAGTAAACTGTTGTTGTCATGGGTGTCAACATTTCCTCAGTGTGTTGGGGGGTGTACAGACTATGATTAACACACTGTGTGTGTGGCCCAGTGTGTGTGTGTGGCCCAGTGTGGAGAGTGGAGTCCATCTCTCTCATCCTCGTCCACACCACCTGCACCATGTGGTTTTTCTACAGGAAGAATAACAAGCTTCCGAAGCGGGCCCGGGACTACATGTGAGTCTGAACACTGGGGTGTGTGTGTGTGTGTGTGTGTGTGTGTGTGTGTGTGTGTGTGTGTGTGTGTGTGTGGGACTACGTGTGAGTCCGACCACTGGTGTGTGTGCCCGGGACTACATGTGAGTCTGACCACTGGTGTGTGTGTGTGTGTGTGTGTGTGTGTGTGTGTGTGTGTGTGTGTGTGTGGGACTACGTGTGAGTCCGACCACTGGTGTGTGTGCCCGGGACTACATGTGAGTCTGACCACTGGTGTGTGTGTGTGTGTGTGTGTGTGTGTGTGTGTGTGTGTGTGTGTGTGGGACAACATGTGAGTCTGAATACCAGTGTGTGTGTGTGTGTGTGTGTGTGTGTGTGTGTGTGTGTGTGTGTGTGTGTGTGTGTGTGTGTCCGGGACTACATGTGAGTCTGGCAGTGGCTGGATCTGTGTAAAATAGTTTCGGCTTGGTTTTGGCTTCTACCCGCACACGCACACGCGCACGCGCACACGCGCACGCGCACACGCACACGCACGCGCACACACACACACACACACACACACACACACACACACACACACACACACACACCAATGGTGTCTCAGCCTGGCTAGGACCCGACGACAGAGCACCTTGACACCCATAGCTTAACATGGACCCCGTCAGTACTAATCCGCGTCATATAAAGATCATGTGTAGATTCCACATCACCCTCGTATCCTACTCTCTCTAGGTATGTCCTAGTCTAGATGGTGGTTGTTACTCATAGATTACTAGTAGATTACTCATAGATTACTAGTAGATTACTCATAGATTACTAGTAGATTACTCATAGATTACTAGTAGAATACTCATAGATTACTAGTCTTTCCTCTGCTGTCCTACCTATCCCCTCATTCATATTTAAACCAATTGTCCTCTACTCTCTCTCTCCCCCATCTTTCTCTCTCTCTCTCTCCCTCTGTCTATCTCCCTCTCTGTCTATCTCCCTCTCCATCTATCTCCCTCTCCCTCTGTCTGTCTCTCCTCTCCTCTCCTCTCCCTCTCCTCTCCTCTCCTCTCCTCTCCTCTCCTCTCCTCTCCTCTCCTCTCCTCTCCTCTCCTCTCCTCTCCTCTCCCTCTCCTCTCCTCTCCTCTCCTCTCCTCTCCTCTCCTCTCCTCTCTCCCTCTCCTCTCCCTCTAGTGTGGAAGAGCCTCACCGTGACGACACAGGCAGTTTCTCCGACAGCACCTGTAGACAGGGACCCTACCTAAGCAGCTCTGATCATCGCTACAACAGTGGCCCCGGCCCACTGGGCCACCACCCCCAGGGCCCACCGGTGGCCCCCCCTAGCCCTGCCTCCCTGGCCTGGGCCCAGAGGACCTGGCACCAGCCTGCCAGCCTGGCGCTCCGGAAGCAGGAGGAGGAGGACAACAGGCGCTGCAAAGCCCTGTCCGACAGCTATGAGCTCTCCACAGACCTACAGGACAAGAAGGTGTTTTTTCCATTTTGTAACTTTTTTTAAGGCCCGATATCAAGGTGCTTTAGTCCAAGATTAGGCTTAATCTGTGTCCTGACAGTTGTTGTTTTCTAATTTATTACTTGTTATATTCTGAATGCATACAGTACGTGTAATAGACTGTTGCTGATTCTGCTGATGTTGTATTCTATGTTGTTATGTATTCTGTTGCTGTGTGACATAATGAAGACAAATTAGTGAACATAACCCTGGTTCAGGTCCTTTTCAACAGAAACTAAAGAACATCCTTTCAAAACAGAGGCTATAGAGATATCCCTTATGACCAATTTGTATAGGGTTGCTATGGCAATATTCCCTTACAAAGCTCCCCTAATCTCCAGCTCTGTCATTGTTCCTTTCCACTTCCTTCTGCTCTCTCATTGGTCCTTTACACTTCCCCCTACACTCTGACTGGTCCTTTCCAATTCCCCCTACTCACGGATTGATCCGTTCCACTTCCTCATGCTCTCTCATTGGTCCTTTCCACTTTCCCCTGCTCTCTGATTGGTTCTCTCCACTTCCTCCCACTCTCTCATTGGTTCTGTCCACACTTCCTGTTTCTTGTAAGGTGGAGATGCTGGAGAGGAAGTACGGAGGGTACTTGCTCAGTCGGCAGGCGGCGCGCACCATCCAGACGGCGTTCCGTCAGTACCGCATGAACAAGAACTTTGAGCAGCTACGAAGCTCCGCCTCCGAGAGCCGGATGACTCAACGTATCATCCTGTCTGACATGAGACTGCAGTACTCGTTTGACGAGCGGCAGGGCCAGCCTCAGGGCCAAGGGGTTCAGCAGGGACAGAGGTATCCTCACCCTGGAGGCCACCCTGGGGATGAAGAGATGCAGGCTGGGTCTCCTCCACGCTGCGAGGGGGACAGAGAGGAGTACACATACCTGGACGAGACCTTCTCCAAACAGGTGAGAGTTAGTAACACCTGGACGAGACCTTCTCCAAACAGGTGAGAGTTAGTAACACACCTGGACGAGACCTTCTCCAAACAGGTGAGAGTTAGTAACATACCTGGACGAGACCTTCTCCAAACAGGTGAGAGTTAGGACGAGACCTTCTCCAAACAGGTAACACACCTGGACGAGACCTTCTCCAAACAGGTGAGAGTTAGTAACACCTGGACGAGACCTTCTCCAAACAGGTGAGAGTTAGTAACATACCTGGACGAGACCTTCTCCAAACAGGTGAGAGTTAGTAACACCTGGACGAGACCTTCTCCAAACAGGTGAGAGTTAGTAACACACCTGGAGGAGACCTTCTCCAAACAGGTGAGAGTTAGTAACACCTGGACGAGACCTTCTCCAAACAGGTGAGAGTTAGTAACATACCTGGACGAGACCTTCTCCAAACAGGTGAGAGTTAGTAACACCTGGACGAGACCTTCTCCAAACAGGTGATAGTTAGTAACATACCTGGACGAGACCTTCTCCAAACAGGTGAGAGTTAGTAACACACCTGGACGAGACCTTCTCCAAACAGGTGAGAGTTAGTAACATACCTGGACGAGACCTTCTCCAAACAGGTGAGAGTTAGTAACATACCTGGACGAGACCTTCTCCAAACAGGTGAGAGTTAGTAACATACCTGGACGAGACCTTCTCCAAACAGGTGAGAGTTAGTAACATACCTGGACGAGACCTTCTCCAAACAGGTGAGAGTTAGTAACATACCTGGACGAGATCTTCTCCAAACAGGTGAGAGTTAGTAACATACCTGGACGAGACCTTCTCCAAACAGGTGAGAGTTAGTAACACACCTGGACGAGACCTTCTCCAAACAGGTGAGACTTAGTAACACACCTGGACGAGACCTTCTCCAAACAGGTGAGAGTTAGTAACATACCTGGACGAGACCTTCTCCAAACAGGTGAGAGTTAGTAACACACCTGGACGAGACTTTCTCCAAACAGGTGAGAGTTAGTAACACACCTGGACGAGACCTTCTCCAAACAGGTGAGAGTTAGTAACACCTGGACGAGACCTTCTCCAAACAGGTGAGAGTTAGTAACATACCTGGACGAGACCTTCTCCAAACAGGTGAGAGTTAGTAACACACCTGGACGAGACCTTCTCCAAAAGATCATTTCTCAGGTCACGGTGACTCTCCGTTCTGTCTTTATCCAACCTGTGTGACTCACCATTCTGTCTTTATCCAACCTGTGTGACTCTCCGTTCTGTCTTTATCCAACCTGTGTGACTGTCTTTATCCAACCTGTGTGACTGTCTTTATCCAACCTGTGTGACTCTCCATTCTGTCTTTATCCAACCTGTGTGACTCTCCGTTCTGTCTTTATCCAACCTGTGTGACTCACCATTCTGTCTTTATCCAACCTGTGTGACTCTCCGTTCTGTCTTTATCCAACCTGTGTGACTGTCTTTATCCAACCTGTGTGACTGTCTTTATCCAACCTGTGTGACTTACCATTCTGTCTTTATCCAACCTGTGTGACTCTCCGTTCTGTCTTTATCCAACCTGTGTGACTGTCTTTATCCAACCTGTGTGACTGTCTTTATCCAACCTGTGTGACTTACCATTCTGTCTTTATCCAACCTGTGTGACTCTCCGTTCTGTCTTTATCCAACCTGTGTGACTCTCCGTTCTGTCTTTATCCAACCTGTGTGACTCTCCGTTCTGTCTTTATCCAACCTGTGTGACTGTCTTTATCCAACCTGTGTGACTGTCTTTATCCAACCTGTGTGACTTACCATTCTGTCTTTATCCAACCTGTGTGACTCTCCATTCTGTCTTTATCCAACCTGTGTGACTCTCCATTCTGTCTTTATCCAACCTGTGTGACTCTGCGTTCTGTCTTTATCCAACCTGTGTGACTCTCCGTTCTCTCTTTATCCAACCTGTGTGACTCTCCGTTCTGTCTTTATCCAACCTGTGTGACTGTCTTCATCCAACCTGTGTGACTGTCTTTATCCAACCTGTGTGACTCTCCGTTCTGTCTTTATCCAACCTGTGTGACTGTCTTTATCCAACCTGTGTGACTCACCCTTCTGTCTTTATCCAACCTGTGTGACTCACCCTTCTGTCTTTATCCAACCTGTGTGACTCTCCGTTCTGTCTTTATCCAACCTGTGGGACTCACCCTTCTGGCTTTATCCAACCTGTGTGACTCTCCGTTCTGTCTTTATCCAACCTGTGTGACTCACCCTTCTGGCTTTATCCAACCTGTGTGACTCTCCGTTCTGTCTTTATCCAACCTGTGTGTGTTGTAGGTGAAGTCCCTGGCTGACTCCATTGATGACACCCTGACCTGTCAGTCTGGTGTGGAAGACAGTCAGCAGGAGGAGGAGGAGGAGGAAGAGGAGGAGGAAGGTGACGGAGACGAGACAGGGGTGGAGGTGGACGACTTCGGAGAGTGTGTTTGGAGGCCCAGGGAGGGAGACAGACAGAGGGATGGAGGAAGAGGAGGAGTGGGAGGAAGAGTAGGAGGAGGAGGAGGAGAGAGACAGAGCATGCACGAAGACACCACAGCCACCTCCTACAACGACGTGACCCTCTACATGAATGACAGGCTCTCGTCCTCTCCCCTGTCCTTGGACCGGGCCCCCAGCAGCCCAGATACAGAGTACTGGAGCCCTGGAGTGTGTGGCGGCAGGGTGGGGGGGTTTGAAGACAGCCGGGACACAGAGGGAGGGGGCAACAGTAACAGCCGACGCAGCACCCCCTGTACAGAGTGTAGAGACTACAGCCTGAGAGAAGCTCACCTACCCCTGTTGACCCTCGAACCCCAGAGCGACAGCTCTGTTGATATGAGTGACGGCTCGGGCTCTATTGGCCGACGGGTCTACGAGACAGAACCAGGGGGAGGAGTTGGTGGAGGGGGGTCACCTCAGGGCACTATTAAACATAACCCCCACCCAAAGCCTCACCCCAACACCAACGGGCGTGCTGTCCCCATACCTCCCCAGGCCCAAGGCCAGACTCGTACTGTGCTTCCTCACCACCCCCACCCCTCGGCCATCCCCTCCCACCTGCCCTACCACACCATCCTACACCACCACCATCAGCTCCCATATTACCCTATACACCCCCACCACCCGCACCCCAATACCCCCTCCTCCTCCTCTCAGTCCCTCCAGGGACCACCCCTCACCCCCTATTTTCCTCCTCATCAGCCACACTGCCCCTTGGTGGCCAGGAGCAGGTCTGCTGTTCTGACGGAGACAACGACTCTCTCAGCTCCACCACCAACTCTAACGACACCATCAACTGCTCCTCCGGGTCCTCATCGCGCGACAGCCTCCCGGGAGCCGCTCCCACCGCTCGGGAAACAGACCTATCAGAGAGAGCAGACACAGCTGGGATAACCCCGCCTCTAACAACGACGTGGTGCAGAGACGACAGTACCGCATCGGACTCAACCTGTTCAACAAGTAAGTTAGACAGTACCGCATCGGACTCAACCTCTAGTAAGTTAGACAGTACCGCATCGGACTCAATCTTTAGTAAGTTAGACAGTACCTCATCGAACTCAACCTCTAGTAAGTTAGACAGTACCGCATCGGACTCAACCTGTAAGTTAGACCGTACAGCATCGGACTCAACCTCTTGTAAGTTAGACAGTACCGCATCAGACTCAACCTCTAGTAAGTTATATAGTACCTCATCGAACTCAACCTCCTGTAAGTTAGACAGTACCGCATCAGACTCAACCTCTAGTAAGTTAGACAGTACCTCATCTGACTCAACCTCTAGTAAGTTAGACAGTACCGCATCGGACTCAACCTCCTGTAAGTTAGACAGTACCGCATCGGACTCAACCTCCTGTAAGTTAGACAGTACCACATCAGACTCAACCTCCTGTAAGTTAGACAGTACCGCATCGGACTCAACCTCCTGTAAGTTAGACAGTACCGCATCGGACTCAACCTCTAGTAAGTTAGATAGTACCTCATCGGACTCAACCTCTAGTAAGTTAGACAGTACCGCATCGGACTCAATCTTTAGTAAGTTAGACAGTACCTCATCGAACTCAACCTCTAGTAAGTTAGACAGTACCTCATCGAACTCAACCTCTAGTAAGTTAGACAGTACCGCATCGGACTCAACCTCTAGTAAGTTATATAGTACCTCATCGAACTCAACCTCTAGTAAGTTAGACAGTACCGCATCGGACTCAACCTCCTGTAAGTTAGACAGTACCGCATCGGACTCAACCTCTAGTAAGTTAGATAGTACCTCATCGGACTCAACCTCTAGTAAGTTAGACAGTACCTCATCGGACTCAACCTCTAGTAAGTTAGACAGTACCTCATCGGACTCAACCTCTAGTAAGTTAGACAGTACCGCATCGAACTCAACCTCTAGTAATTTAGACAGTACCGCATCAGACTCAACCTCTAGTAAGTTAGACAGTACCGCATCGGACTCAACCTCTAGTAAGTTAGACAGTACCGCATCGGACTCAACCTCTAGTAAGTTATATAGTACCTCATCGAACTCAACCTCCTGTAAGTTAGACAGTACCGCATCAGACTCAACCTCCTGTAAGTTAGACAGTACCGCATCAGACTCAACCTCTAGTAAGTTAGACAGTACCTCATCTGACTCAACCTCTAGTAAGTTAGACAGTACCGCATCGGACTCAACCTCCTGTAAGTTAGACAGTACCGCATCGGACTCAACCTCCTGTAAGTTAGACAGTACCACATCAGACTCAACCTCCTGTAAGTTAGACAGTACCGCATCGGACTCAACCTCCTGTAAGTTAGACAGTACCGCATCGGACTCAACCTCTAGTAAGTTAGATAGTACCTCATCGGACTCAACCTCTAGTAAGTTAGACAGTACCGCATCGGACTCAATCTTTAGTAAGTTAGACAGTACCTCATCGAACTCAACCTCTAGTAAGTTAGACAGTACCTCATCGAACTCAACCTCTAGTAAGTTAGACAGTACCGCATCGGACTCAACCTCTAGTAAGTTATATAGTACCTCATCGAACTCAACCTCTAGTAAGTTAGACAGTACCGCATCGGACTCAACCTCCTGTAAGTTAGACAGTACCGCATCGGACTCAACCTCTAGTAAGTTAGATAGTACCTCATCGGACTCAACCTCTAGTAAGTTAGACAGTACCTCATCGGACTCAACCTCTAGTAAGTTAGACAGTACCTCATCGGACTCAACCTCTAGTAAGTTAGACAGTACCGCATCGAACTCAACCTCTAGTAATTTAGACAGTACCGCATCAGACTCAACCTCTAGTAAGTTAGACAGTACCGCATCGGACTCAACCTCTAGTAAGTTAGACAGTACCGCATCGGACTCAACCTCTAGTAAGTTATATAGAACCTCATCGAACTCAACCTCCTGTAAGTTAGACAGTACCGCATCAGACTCAACCTCTAGTAAGTTAGACAGTACCGCATCGGACTCAACCTCTAGTAAGTTATATAGTACCTCATCGAACTCAACCTCCTGTAAGTTAGACAGTACCGCATCAGACTCAACCTCTAGTAAGTTAGACAGTACCTCATCTGACTCAACCTCTAGTAAGTTAGACAGTACCGCATCGTACTCAACCTCTAGTAAGTTAGACAGTACCGCATCGGACTCAACCTCCTGTAAGTTAGACAGTACCGCATCAGACTCAACCTCCTGTAAGTTAGACAGTACCGCATCGGACTCAACCTCCTGTAAGTTAGACAGTACCGCATCAGACTCAACCTCTAGTAAGTTAGACAGTACCGCATCGGACTCAACCTCCTGTAAGTTAGACAGTACCGCATCAGACTCAACCTCTAGTAAGTTAGACAGTACCGCATCGGACTCAACCTCTAGTAAGTTAGACAGTACCGCATCGGACTCAACCTCCTGTAAGTTAGACAGTACCGCATCAGACTCAACCTCTAGTAAGTTAGACAGTACCGCATCGGACTCAACCTCTAGTAATTTAGACAGTACCGCATCAGACTCAACCTCTAGTAAGTTAGACAGTACCGCATCGTACTCAACCTCTAGTAAGTTAGACAGTACCGCATCGGACTCAACCTCTAGTAAGTTATATAGTACCTCATCGAACTCAACCTCCTGTAAGTTAGACAGTACCGCATCAGACTCAACCTCTAGTAAGTTAGACAGTACCTCATCTGACTCAACCTCTAGTAAGTTAGACAGTACCGCATCGGACTCAACCTCCTGTAAGTTAGACAGTACCGCATCAGACTCAACCTCCTGTAAGTTAGACAGTACCGCATCGGACTCAACCTCCTGTAAGTTAGACAGTACCGCATCAGACTCAACCTCCTGTAAGTTAGACAGTACCGCATCGGACTCAACCTCCTGTAAGTTAGACAGTACCGCATCGGACTCAACCTCTAGTAAGTTAGACAGTACCGCATCGGACTCAACCTCTAGTAAGTTAGACAGTACCTCATTGGACTCAACCTCTAGTAAGTTAGACAGTACCTCATCTGACATAACCTCCTGTAAGTTAGACAGTACCGCATAGGACTCCAACTCCTGTAAGTTAGACAGTACCGCATCGGACTCAACCTCTAGTAAGTTAGACAGTACCGCATCGGACTCAATCTTTAGTAAGTTAGACAGTACCTCATCGAACTCAACCTCTAAGTTATATAGTACCTCATCGAACTCAACCTCTAGTAAGTTAGACAGTACCTCATCGGACACAATCTTTAGTAAGTTAGACAGTACCTCATCGAACTCAACCTCTAGTAAGTTATATAGTACTTCATCGAACTCAACCTCTAGTAAGTTAGACAGTACCGCATTGGACTCAACCTCCTGTAAGTTAGACAGTACCGCATCGGACTCAACCTCTAGTAAGTTAGATAGTACCTCATCGGACTCAACCTCTAGTAAGTTAGACAGTACCGCATCGGACTCAATCTTTAGTAAGTTAGACAGTACCTCATCGAACTCAACCTCTAGTAAGTTATATAGTACCTCATCGAACTCAACCTCTAGTAAGTTAGACAGTACCTCATCGGACACAATCTTTAGTAAGTTAGACAGTACCTCATCGAACTCAACCTCTAGTAAGTTATATAGTACTTCATCGAACTCAACCTCTAGTAAGTTAGACAGTACCGCATCGGACTCAACCTCCTGTAAGTTAGACAGTACCGCATCGGACTCAACCTCTAGTAAGTTAGATAGTACCTCATCGGACTCAACCTCTAGTAAGTTAGACAGTACCGCATCAGACTCAATCTTTAGTAAGTTAGACAGTACCTCATCGGACTCAACCTCTAGTAAGTTAGACAGTACCGCATCGAACTCAACCTCTAGTAATTTAGACAGTACCGCATCAGACTCAACCTCTAGTAAGTTAGACAGTACCGCATCGGACTCAACCTCTAGTAAGTTAGACAGTACCGCATCGGACTCAACCTCTAGTAAGTTATATAGTACCTCATCGAACTCAACCTCCTGTAAGTTAGACAGTACCGCATCAGACTCAACCTCTAGTAAGTTAGACAGTACCGCATCAGACTCAAACTCTAGTAAGTTAGACAGTACCTCATCTGACTCAACCTCTAGTAAGTTAGACAGTACCTCATCGGACTCAACCTCTAGTAAGTTAGACAGTACCTCATCGAACTCAACCTCCTGTAAGTTAGACAGTACCGCATCAGACTCAACCTGTTCAACAAGTAAGTTAGACAGTACCGCATCGGACTCAACCTCTAGTAAGTTAGACAGTACCGCATCGGACTCAATCTTTAGTAAGTTAGACAGTACCTCATCGGACTCAACCTCCTGTAAGTTAGACAGTACCGCATCTGACTCAACCTCTAGTAAGTTAGACAGTACCTCATCGAACTCATCCTCTAGTAAGTTAGACAGTACCTCATCGAACTCAATCTTTAGTAAGTTAGACAGTACCTCATCGAACTCAACCTCCTGTAAGTTAGACAGTACCTCATCAGTCTCAATCTTTAGTAAGTTAGACAGTACCTCATCGAACTCAACCTCTAGTAAGTTAGACAGTACCGCATCGGACTCAACCTCCTGTAAGTTAGACAGTACCTCATCGAACTCAATCTTTACTAAGTTAGACAGTACCGCATCGGACTCAACCTCCTGTAAGTTAGACAGTACCTCATCGAACTCAATCTTTAGTAAGTTAGACAGTACCTCATCGAACTCAACCTCCTGTAAGTTAGACAGTACCTCATCAATCTCAATCTTTAGTAAGTTAGACAGTACCTCATCGGACTCAATCTTTAGTAAGTTAGACAGTACCGCATCGGACTCAATCTTTAGTAAGTTAGACAGTACCGCATCGGACTCAATCTTTAGTAAGTTAGACAGTACCGCATCGGACTCAATCTTTAGTAAGTTATATAGTACCTCATCGAACTCAACCTCTAGTAAGTTAGACAGTACCTCATCTGACTCAACCTCCTGTAAGTTAGACAGTACCGCATCGGACTCAACCTCTAGTAAGTTAGACAGTACCTCATCGGACTCAACCTCTAGTAAGTTAGACAGTACCTCATCTGACTCAACCTCCTGTAAGTTAGACAGTACCACATAGGACTCCAACTCCTGTAAGTTAGACAGTACCGCATCGGACTCAACCTCTAGTAAGTTAGACAGTACCGCATCGGACTCAATCTTTAGTAAGTTAGACAGTACCTCATCGAACTCAACCTCTAGTAAGTTATATAGTACCTCATCGAACTCAACCTCTAGTAAGTTAGACAGTACCTCATCGGACACAATCTTTAGTAAGTTAGACAGTACCTCATCGAACTCAACCTCTAGTAAGTTATATAGTACTTCATCGAACTCAACCTCTAGTAAGTTAGACAGTACCGCATCGGACTCAACCTCCTGTAAGTTAGACAGTACCGCATCGGACTCAACCTCTAGTAAGTTAGATAGTACCTCATCGGACTCAACCTCTAGTAAGTTAGACAGTACCGCATCTGACTCAACCTCTAGTAAGTTAGACAGTACCTCATCGGACTCCACCTCTAGTAAGTTAGACAGTACCGCATCAGACTCAACCTGCTCAACAAGTAGGTTAGACAGTACCTCATCGGACTCAACCTCTAGTAAGTTAGACAGTATCGCATCGGACTCAACCTCTAGTAAGTTAGACAGTACCGCATCGGACTCAACCTCTAGTAAGTTAGATAGTACCTCATCGGACTCAACCTCTAGTAAGTTAGACAGTACCGCATCGGACTCAATCTTTAGTAAGTTAGACAGTACCGCATCGGACTCAACCTCTAGTAAGTTAGATAGTACCTCATCGGACTCAACCTCTAGTAAGTTAGACAGTACCTCATCGGACTCAACCTCTAGTAAGTTAGACAGTACCTCATCGGACTCAACCTCTAGTAAGTTAGACAGTACCTCATCGGACTCAATCTCTTCAACAAGTAGGTTAGACAGTACCTCATCGGACTCAACCTGCTCAACAAGTAGGTTAGACAGTACCTCATCGGACTCAACCTCTAGTAAGTTAGACAGTACCTCATCGGACTCCACCTCTAGTAAGTTAGACAGTACCTCATCGAACTCAACCTCTAGTAAGTTAGACAGTACCTCATCGGACTCAACCTCTAGTAAGTTAGATAGTACCTCATCGGACTCAACCTTTTGTACACTTCAACTGTGAGAGACAGAATCTTGAACTTCGTAGTCATGGATGAACAGAGAACGTCATCTTGAACTTCTTCCATTTTCTAATAATTGCGCCAACAGTTGTTGCCTTCTCATCAAGCTGCTTGCCTATTGTCCTGTAGCCCATCCCAGCCTTGTGCAGGTCTACAATTGTATCCCTGATGTCCTTACACAGCTCTCTGGTCTTGGCCATTGTGGAGAGGTTGGAGTCTGTTTGATTGAGTGTGTGGACAGGTGTCTTTTATACAGGTAACGAGCTCAAACAGGTGCAGTTAAAAAGGTAATGAGTGGAGAACAGGAGGGCTTCTTAAAGAAAAACTAACAGGTCTGTGAGAGACGGAATTCTTACTGGTTGGTAGGTCACAGGATACTTATGTCATGCAATAAAATGCTAAGTAATTACTTAAAAATCATACAATGTGATTTTCTGGATTTTTGTTTTAGATTCCGTCTCTCACAGTTGAAGTGTACCTATGATAAAAATTACAGACCTCTACATGCTTTGTAAGTAGGATAACCTGCAAAATCGGCAGTGTATCAAATACTTGTTCTCCCCACTGTAGGTCCTGGATGGCAGGAAGCTTGGCCCCAGTGACGTACTGGGCTGTAGGCACTATCCTCTGTTGCGCCTTGCGGTCGGATGCCGAGCAATTGCCATACCAGGTGGTGATGCAACCGGTCAGGATGCTCTCGATGGTGCAACTGTAGAACTTTGAGGATCTGGGGACCCATGCCAAATCTTTTTAATCTCCTGAGGGGTATTAGGTTTTGTCGTGCCCTCTTCATGACTGTCTTGATGTGGACCATGATTTTTTGTTGGTGATGTGGACATCAAGGAACTTGGAACTCTCAACCTTCTCCACTACAGCCCCGTCGATGGAAATGGGGGCCTGTTTGGCCCTCCTTTTCCTGTGGTTCATCTCCTTAGTCTTGGTTATGTTGAGGGAGAGGTTGTTATTATGGCACCACACTGCCAGGTTTCTGACCTCCTCCCTATAGGCTGTCTCATCATTGTCGGTGATCAGGCCTACCACTGTTGTGTCGTCAGCAAACTTAATGATGGTGTTGGATTCGTGCTTGGCCACGCAGTCATGGGTGAACATGGAGTACAGGAGGGGACTAAGCACGCACCCTTGAGGGGCCCCCGTGTTGAGGTTCAGCGTGGCAGATGTGTTGTTGCCTACCCTTACCACCTGGGGGCGGCCCATCAGGAAGTCCAGGATCCAGTTGCAGAGGGAGATGTTTAGTCCCAGGATCCTTAGATTAGTGATGAGCTTTGTTAGCACTACGGTGTTGAACGCTGAACTGTGGTCAATGAACACCATTCTCACATTCGTTCCTTTTGTCCAGCTGGGAAAGGGCAGTGTGGAGTGCAATAGAGTCTGCATCATCTGTGGATCTGTTGGTGCGGTATGCGAATTAGAGTGGGTCTATAGTTTCCGGGATGAAGGTGCTAATGTGAGCCATGACCAGCCTTTCAAAGCACTTCATGGCTAACGACGTGAGTGCTACGGGGCGGTAGTCATTTAGGCAGGTTACCTTCACTTTGTTGGGCACAGGGACTATGGTGCTCTGCTTGAAACATGTAAGTATTACAGACTCGGACAGGGACAGGTTGAAAATGTCAGTGAAGACACTTGCCAGTTGGTCCACGAATGCTCTGAGTACACGTCCTGGTAATGCATCTGGCCCTGCGACCTTGTGAATGTTGACATGTTTAATGGTCTTACTCACATCAGCTACGGAGAGCGTGATCACACAGTCGTCCGGAACAGCTGGTGCTCTCATGCATGCTTCAGTGTTGCTTGCCTCGAAGTGAGCATAAAAGGCATTTAGCCTGTCTGGCAGGCTCGCGTCACTGGGCTGCTCACGGCTGGGTTTCCCTTTGTAGTCCGTAAGAGTTTGCAAGCCCTGCCACATCCGACGAGCGCTAGAGCCGGTGTAGTAAGATTCAATCGTAGTCCTGTATTGATCCTTTGCCTGTTTGATGGTTTGTCTGAGGGCATTGCGAGATTTCTTATAAACGCCCGGATTAGTGTCCCGCTCCTTGAAAGCGGCAGCTCTAGCCTTTAGCTAGGTGTGGATGTTGCCTGTAATCCATGGCTTCTGGTTGGGATATGTACGTACGGTCACTGTGGGGACGAAGTTGTCGATGTATTTATTGATGAAGCCGATGACTGAGGTGATATACTCCACAATGCCATTGGATGAATCCCATATTCCAGTCTGTGCCAGCAAAACAGTCCTGTAGTGTGGCATCCGCATCTTCTGACCACTTCTGTATTGAGCGAGGCACTGGTACTTTCTGTTACAGTTTTTTGCTTGTAAAGCAGGATTTAGTCGGATAGAATTAGGGTCAGTTTTGCAAAATGGAGGGCGAGGGAGAGCTTTGTATACATCTCTGTGTGTTGAGTAAAAGTGATCTAGAGTTTTTTTCCTCTGGATGCGCATGTTACATGCTGGTAGAAATGAGGTAAAATTGATTTAAGTTTACCTGCATTAAAGTCCCCGGCCACTAGGAGCGCTGCTTCTGGATGAGCAATTTCTTGTTGTCTTTTTACAGCCCGTTGAGTTTGGTCTTACTGCCAGCATCAGTCTGTGGTGGTAAATAGACAACTACGAAAATACAGATGAAAAGTCTCTTGGTAGATAGTGTGGTCTACAGCTTATCATGAGATACTCTACCTCAGGTGAGCAATAACTTGGCACTACCTTAATATTAGGCATCGCGCACCAGCTGTTGCTGACAAATAGACACACACCCCCACCCCTTGTCTTACCAGACATAGCTGTTCTCGCCTGCCGATGCACAGAAAACCCAGCCAGCTGTATATCATCCGTGTCGTCATTCAGCCACGACTCAGTGAAACATAAGATAATACAGTTTTTAATGTCCCGTTGGCTAGTATCGAATGGAGCTTTAGACACGCCCTTACAACCCTGCAGCGATAGACACGCCTAACAACCCTGCAGCGATAGACACGCCCCTTACAACCCTGCAGCAATAGACACGCCCTTACAACCCTGCAGCGATAGACACGCCCTTACAACCCTGCAGCGATAGACACGCCTAACAACCCTGCAGCTATAGACACGCCTAACAACCCTGCAGCGATAGACACGCCCTAACAACCCTGCAGCTATAGACACGCCCTAACAACCCTGCAGCGATAGACACACCCTAACAACCCTGCAGCTATAGACACGCCCTAACAACCCTTCAGCGATAGACACGCCCTAACAACCCTGCAGCTATAGACACGCCTTACAACCCTGCAGCGATAGACACGCCCTAACAACCCTGCAGCTATAGACACGCCCTAACAACCCTGCAGCGATAGACACACCCTAACAACCCTGCAGCGATAGACACGCCCTAACAACCCTGCAGCGATAGACACGCCTAACAACCCTGCAGCGATAGACACGCCTAACAACCCTGTAGCGATAGACACGCCTAACAACCCTGCAGCGATAGACACGCCCTAACAACCCTGCAGCGATAGACACGCCCTAACAACCCTGCAGCGATAGACACGCCCTAACAACCCTGCAGCGATAGACACGCCCTCACAACCCTGCAGCGATAGGCTTTCACAAGGACCTCTGAGTTAGTTGAGTAGGTCAGTTCTTCAAGGCCAGTTCTTGATTCTCTGTGTTGTGTGTCATTCTACTTTAAAAGTCACTTTGGATAAAAGCGTCTGTTCAGGGGCATATACAATATTTTATAATAACTCCTGTTTTTCTGTGTCTCTCCCTCTCTCTGTGTCTCTCCCTCTCTCTGTGTCTCTCCCTCTCTGTGTCTCTCACTCTCTGTGTCTCTCACTCTCTGTGTCTCTCCCTCTCTGTCTCTCCCTCTCTGTGTCTCTCCATCTCTGTGTCTCTCCCTCTCTGTGTCTCTCCCTCTCTGTGTCTCTCCCTCTCTGTGTCTCTCCCTCTCTGTGTCTCTCCCTCTCTGTGTCTCTCCTTCTCTCTGTCTCTCCCTCTCTGTCTCTCCCTCTCTGTGTCTCTCCCTCTCTCTGTCTCTCCCTCTCTCTGTCTCTCCCTCTCTGTGTCTCTCCCTCTCTGTGTCTCTCCCTCTCTGTGTCTCTCCTCAATGCAGGAAGCCAGAGAAGGGTATACAGTACCTGATAGAGAGAGGCTTCGTATCGGACACACCGGTAGGCATCGCCCGCTTCATCCTGGAGAGGAAAGGACTGAGCAGACAGATGATAGGAGAGTTCCTGGGCTGCAGACAGAAACAGTTCAACAAGGATGTACTGGAGTGAGTGGCGAACCAATCAACTGTTCTGTCTGACTCTAACCAGTCAACTGTTCTGTCTGACTCTAACCAATCAACTGTTCTGTCTGACTCTAACCAATCAACTGTTCTGACTGTAACCAATCAACTGTTCTGTCTGACTGTGACCAATCAACTGTTCTGTCTGACTCTAACCAATCAACTGTTCTGTCTGACTCTAACCAATCAACTGTTCTGACTCTAACCAATCAACTGTTCTGTCTGACTCTAACCAATCAACTGTTCTGTCTGACTCTAACCAATCAACTGTTCTGTCTGACTCTAACCAATCAACTGTTCTGACTGCAACCAATCAACTGTTCTGTCTGACTGTAACCAGTCAACTGTTCTGACTGTAACCAATCAACTGTTCTGTCTGACTCTAACCAATCAACTGTTCTGACTGACTCTAACCAATCAACTGTTCTGACTCTAACCAATCAACTGTTCTGACTGACTGTAACCAATCAACTGTTCTGTCTGACTCTAACCAATCAACTGTTCTGTCTAACCAATCAACTGACTGACTAACCAATCAACTGTTCTGTCTGACTCTAACCAATCAACTGTTCTGTCTGACTCTAACCAATCAACTGTTCTGACTCTAACCAATCAACTGTTCTGTCTGACTCTAACCAATCAACTGTTCTGTCTGACTCTAACCAATCAACTGTTCTGACTGCAACCAATCAACTGTTCTGTCTGACTGTAACCAGTCAACTGTTCTGACTGTAACCAATCAACTGTTCTGTCTGACTGTAACCAATCAACTGTTCTGTCTGACTCTAACCAATCAACTGTTCTGACTGACTCTAACCAATCAACTGTTCTGACTCTAACCAATCAACTGTTCTGACTGACTCTAACCAATCAACTGTTCTGTCTGACTCTAACCAATCAACTGTTCTGTCTGACTCTAACCAATCAACTGTTCTGACTCTAACCAATCAACTGTTCTGTCTGACTCTAACCAGTCAACTGTTCTGACTGTAACCAATCAACTGTTCTGTCTGACTGTAACCAATCAACTGTTCTGTCTGACTCTAACCAATCAACTGTTCTGACTGTAACCAATCAACTGTTCTGACTGACTCTAACCAATCAACTGTTCTGTCTGACTCTAACCAATCAACTGTTCTGTCTGACTCTAACCAATCAACTGTTCTGACTCTAACCAATCAACTGTTCTGTCTGACTCTAACCAGTCAACTGTTCTGACTGTAACCAATCAACTGTTCTGTCTGACTCTAACCAATCAACTGTTCTGTCTGACTCTAACCAATCAACTGTTCTGACTGCAACCAATCAACTGTTCTGTCTGACTGTAACCAGTCAACTGTTCTGACTGACTGTAACCAATCAACTGTTCTGTCTGACTCTAACCAATCAACTGTTCTGTCTGACTCTAACCAATCAACTGTTCTGACTGACTCTAACCAATCAACTGTTCTGACTCTAACCAATCAACTGTTCTGACTGACTGTAACCAATCAACTGTTCTGTCTGACTCTAACCAATCAACTGTTCTGTCTGACTCTAACCAATCAACTGTTCTGTCTGACTCTAACCAATCAACTGTTCTGACTCTAACCAATCAACTGTTCTCTGTCTGTTCTGTCTGACTCTAACCAATCAACTGTTCTGTCTGACTCTAACCAATCAACTGTTCTGACTGCAACCAATCAACTGTTCTGTCTGACTGTAACCAATCAACTGTTCTGACTGTAACCAATCAACTGTTCTGTCTGACTGTAACCAATCAACTGTTCTGTCTGACTCTAACCAATCAACTGTTCTGACTGACTAACCAATCAACTGTTCTGACTGACTCTAACCAATCAACTGTTCTGTCTGACTCTAACCAATCAACTGTTCTGACTGACTCTAACCAATCAACTGTTCTGACTGACTCTAACCAATCAACTGTTCTGACTGTTCTGTCTGACTCTAACCAATCAACTGTGTCTGACTGTAACCAATCAACTGTTCTGTCTGAACTCAACTAACAGTCAATCAACTGTTCTGTCTGACTCTAACCAATCAACTGTTCTGACTGTAACCAATGAACTGTTCTGTCTGACTCTAACCAGTCAACTGTTCTGTCTGTATTCAACTGTTCTGTCTGACTCTAACCAGTCAACTCTGCACTATACAGTATTGTGTTCTGTCTGACTCTAACCAATCAACTCTGCACTGACTACAGTCATGTTCTGTCTGACTCTAACCAGTCAACTGTCTGACTGACTCTAACCAGTCAACTCTGCACTATACAGTATTGCATTCTGTCTGACTCTAACCAGTCAACTCTGCACTATACAGTATTCTGTCTGCAACTCTGCACTATTGTTCTGTCTGACTCTAACCAGTCAACTCTGCACTATACAGTATTGTTCTGTCTGACTCTAACCAGTCAACTGTTCTGTCTGACTCTAACAGTCAACTGTTCTGCACTATTGCAACCAATCTGACTCTAACCAGTCACCAGTATCTGTTCTATACAGTATTGCATGTCTGTCTGACTCTAACCAGTCAACTCTGCACTGACTCTAGTAATGTGTTCTGTTCTGACTCTAACCAGTCAACTCTGCACTAACAGTATTGCATTCTGTCTGACTCTAACCAGTCAACTCTGCACTATGCAGTATTGTGTTCTGTCTGACTCTAACCAATCAACTGTTCTGCACTATACAGTATTGTGTTCTGTCTGACTCTAACCAATCAACTCTGCACTATACAATCAACTGTTCTGTCTGACTCTAACCAATCAACTGTTCTGACTCTAGCAATCAACCAATCAACTGTTCTGTCTGACTATAACCAATCAACTGTTCTGTCTGACTCTAACCAATCAACTGTTCTGTCTGACTCTAACCAATCAATCTATTCTGACTGCACCAATCAACTGTTCTGACTGACTGTAACCAATCAACTGTTCTGTCTGACTCAAACAATCAACTGTTCTGTCTGACTCTAACCAATCAACTGTTCTGACTCTAACCAATCAACTGTTCTGACTGACTCTAACCAGTCAACTGTTCTGACTGAAACTAACCAATCAACTGTTCTGTCTGGACTGTAACCAATCAACTGTCTCTGTCTGGACTCTAATCAATCAACTGTTCTGACTGTAATCCAATCAACTGTTCTGACTGACTCCTAACCAATCAACTGTTCTGTCTGGACTCCAACCAATCAACTGTTCTGTCTGACCCTAACCAATCAACTGTTCTGACTCTAACCAATCAACTGTTCTGTCTGAATTTCAATCCAGTCAACTGTTCTGACTGTAACCAATCAACTGTTCTGTCTGACTCTAACCAATCAACTGTTCTGTCTGACTCTAACCAATCAACTGTTTGACTGCAACCAATCAACTGTTCTGTCTGGATTGTAAATTCAGTCAACTGTTCTGACTGTAACCAATCAACTGTTCTGTCTGACTGTAACCAATCACTGTTTTGTCTGGACTTTAACCAATCAACTGTTCTTGTCTGGACTTAACCAATCAACTGTTCTGACTGACTCTCAACCAATCAACTGTTCTGACTCTAACCAATCAACTGTTCTGACTGACTGTAACCAATCAACTGTTCTGTCTGACTCTAACCAATCAACTGTTCTGTCTGACTCTAACCAATCAACTGTTCTGTTCCGACTCCCTAACCAATCAACTGTTCTGACTGACTCTAAACCAATCAACTGTTCTGAATTTCTAACCAATCAACGTTCTGACTGACTGAACCACCAATCTGTTCTGTCTGACTCTCAACAACAACTGCTCACCTGATCAAATTCAATCAACGTTCTGTCGACTCTAACCAATCAACTGTTCTGACTCTAACCAATCAACCGTTCTGTCTCGACTCTAACAATCAACTGCGTCTGTCTGACTCTAACCAATCAACTGTTCTGTCTGACTCCTAACCAATCTAACTGTTCTGACTGCAAACCAATCAACTGTTCTTGTCTCCGACTGTAACCAGTCAACTGTTCTGACTGTGAAACCAATCAACTGTTCTGTCTGACTGTAACCAATCAACTGCTCTAGTCTGACTCTAACCAATCAACTGTTCTGACTGACTCTAACCAATCAACTGGTTCTGACTCTAACCAATCAACTGTTCTGACTGACTCAACCAATCAACTGTTCTGTTCGACTGTAAAATTCAGTCAACTGCTCTACTGTAACACCACCGTTCTGTTTACTGTAACCAATCAAATTGCTCCTGACTCCTAACCAATCAACTGTTCTGACTGACTCTAACCAATCAACTGTTCTGACTCTAACCAATCAACTGTTCTGTCTGACTTAACCAATCAACTGTTCTGTCTGACTCTAACAATCAACTGTTCTGACTGACTCTAACCAATCAACTGTTCTGACTTCTGTTTTGACGACTCTGCACCTTGGGCCAATCAACTGTTCTGTCTGGACTCTAACCAATCAACTGTTCTGACTGACTCTAACCAATCAACTGTTCTGACTCTAACCAATCAACTGTTCTGACTCGACTGTAACCAACAATTGTTCTGTCTGACTCCTACCCAATCAACCGTTCTGTCTGACTCTAACCAATCAAATTGCTCCTGTCTGACTCTAACCAGTCAACTGTTCTGACTGACTCTAACCAATCAACTGTTCTGACTGACTCTAACCAATCAACTGTTCTGTCTGACTCTAACCAATCAACTGTTCTGACTGACTCTAACCCAATCCAGCATTCTTTGTCTGACTCCTAACCAATCAACTGTTCTGTCTGACTCTAACCAATCAACTGTTCTGCTGACTCTAACCACCAACTGTTCTGTCTGACTCTAACCAATCAACTGTTCTGACTGACTCTAACCAATCAACTGTTCTGACTCTAACCAATCAACTGTTCTGTCTGACTTTAACCAGTCAACTGTTCTGACTGTAACCAATCAATCTGTTCTGCCTGACTGTAACCAATCAACTGTTCTGTCTGACTCTAAACCACAGCTGTTCTGTCTGACTCTAACCAATCAACTGTTCTGACTCTAACCAATCAACTGTTCTGTCTGACTCTAACCAGTCAGCTGTTCAGACTGTAACCCAATCAACTGTTCTTGACTCTAACCAATCAACTGTTCTGTCTGACTCTAACCAATCAAACTGTTCACGGCTGCAGCCAATCCCAACTCGTTCTGGGCTCGACCGTAACCTGGCCAACTGCTCTGACTGTAACCAATCAACCGTTCTGCTCCGATCAGAAAAGTCTGAATCGGGCACTGTTCTGTCTCACTCCTAACGCAATCAACTGTTCTGTCTCGACTCTGAACCAATCAACTGTTCTGACTGACTCTAACCAATCAACTGTTCTGACTCTAACCAATCAACTGTTCTGACTGACTGTAACCAATCAACCGTTCTGTCTGACTCAACCAATCAACTGTTCTGTCTGACTCTAACCAATCAACTGTGCGTCTGACTCTAACCAATCCAAACTGTTCTGACTCTAACCAATCAACTGTTCTGGCTGATCAAACCAATCCCAACTGTTCTGTCTGGACTCTAACCAATCCAACTGTTCTGTCTGACTCTAACCAATCAACTGTTCTGACTGCAAACCAATCAACTGTTCTGTCTGACTGTAACCAGTCAACTGTTCTGACTGGATAACCAATCAACTGCCTCTGTCTCATCAGGCACCTAATCAACTCTGTCTGGTCTGACTCTAACCAATCAACTGTCTCTGTCTGACTCTAACCAATCCCAACTGTTCTGTTCTGGACGCTAACCACCACCCGTTTCGCTGACTTTGCAACTCAATCAGCTGCCTCTGTCGGACTGTAAACTGGCCAACTGTTCTGACTGTAACCAATCGAACTGTTCTGCTCTGGACTGTAACCAATCTACTGTTTCTGATCTGACTCTGCACCCACCACCCTGTTCTGACTGGCTCACAACTAATCCAGCTCGTTCTGACTTCTAACGATCAACTGTTCTGACTGACTCTAGCAATCAACTGTTCCTTGCCTGGACTCTAACCACCAACTGTTCTGTTCTGACTCTAGCAACCAACCGTTCTGTCTGACTCTGGCACACCAACTGTTCTGACCGACTCACAACAATCAACTGTTCTGACTCTCTAACCAATCAACTGTTCTGACCGACTGTAACCAATCAACTGTTCTTGTCTCGACTCAAAGCAATCAACTGTTCTTGTCTGACTCCTAACCAATCAACTGTTCTCGTCTGACTCTCAACCTAATCAACTGGTTTCTTTGACTCTAACCAATCAACTGTCGTCTGACTGGCTAAATTCACCAACTGTTCATCGATCTAATCAACTAGTGAAACTGTAATCTGACTTCTAACCAATCAAACTGTTCTGACTGCACTCTAACCAATTGTTCTGAGTCCACTGTAACACAGTCGCAACTGTCTGACTGTAAACAAATCAAACGTTCTGTCTGACTGTAACCAATTCAACTGTTCTGTCTGACTCTAACAATCCACCTGTTCGGACTGACTCTAACCAAGCACGTCTCGACTCAAACCCAATAAACTGTTCTGACTGACTCTAGACCACTCAACTGTTCTGTCTGATCTAAACCAATCAACGTTCTGTCTGACTCTAACCAATAACTGTTCTGACTCTACCACTCAAACTGTTCTGTCTGACATAAACCAGTCAAACTGTTCTGACTGTAACGCAATCAACTGTGCTGTCGACTGTAACAATCAACTGTTTGTCGACTCTAACAATCAAACTGTTTGACTCTAAACCAATCAACTGTTCTGTCTGGAGCTCTAAATCAATTTCTGTCTGAATCTAACCCAAATCAACTGTTCTGTCGGACTCTAACAATCAAGTGTTCTGACTGCAAAACCAATCAAACTGTCTGTCTGACTGTAACCAATCAACTGTTCTGTCTGACTCTAACCAATCAACTGTTCCTGACTGACCCCTAACCAATCAACTGTTCTGACTCTCAACCAATCAACCTGTCTCTCGAATCTGACTCTAACCAATCAACTGTTCTGTCTGACTCTAACCAATCAACTGTTCTGTCTGACTCTCAACCAATCAACTGTTCTGACTGCTAACCACAATCAACTGTTCTGTCTGACTCTAACCAGTCAACTGTTCGGCCTGTAACCAATCAACTGTTCTGTCTGACTCTGCCAAACCAATCAACTGTTCTGTCTGACTGAATCAACCGTTCTGACTGTAACCAATCAACTGTTCTGACTGACTCTAACCAATCAACTGTTCTGTCTGGACTCTAACCAATCAACTGTTCTGTCTGAATCTAAACCAATCAACTGTTCTGACTGACAAACAGCAAGAACTGTATCTGTCTGACTGTAAAACATCAACAGTTCTGACTGTAACCAATGTCAACGTGTTCTGTTGACTGTAAAACAATCAAACTGTTCTGTCTGGACTCTAAACCAATCAACTGTATCCGTTGACTCTAAACAATCACATGTCTGACTGACTTATTAACCTGTATACACTGTTCTGACCTCAAACAAATCAACTGTTCTGACGACACTGTAACCATCAAACTGTTCTGTTGGAGTCATAAACAATTCAAACTGTTCTGTTCTGACTCTAACCAATCAAACTGTGCTGTCTGACTCATAAGAAATCAACGTTCTGACTATAACCAATCAACTGTTCGTCGACTCTACCAATCAATGACAAATGTTCTGTTCGACTCTAACCAAATCAAAACTGTTCTGTCTGACTCTAACCAACTCAAATGTTCTGACTGCAACCAATCAACTTTCTGCTGACTGTAACCAGTTCAACTGTTCTGGGGACTGTAACCAATCAACTGTTCATGTCTGGACGTACAACCAATCAACGTGCTGTATGACTATAACCAATCAAACTGTTATGACTGACTCTAAACCAATCAACTGTTCTTGTTCGATCAGTCAACTGTTCTGACTCTAACCAATCAACTGTCTGTCTGACTTAACCAATCAACTGTTCTGTTGGACTCTAACCAATCAACTGTTTGACTGACCTTAACCAATCAGAACTGTCGACTTTGTAACCAACTAACTGTTCTGACTGACTCTAACCAATCAAACTGTTCTGTCTGAATTAACCAATCAATGTTCTGTCTGACTGTAACAATCAACTGTTCTGTCTGACTCTAACCAAATCAAAACGTTCTGACTGCAACCAATCAAACTGTTTGTCGACTGAACCAGTCAACTCGTCGGCACTGTACAATCAACGTTCTGTCTGACTGTACCAATCAACTGTTCTGTATGACTATAACCAATCAAAGGTTCTGACTGACTCTAACCAATCAAACTGTTCGGACTCTACACCAACAAACGTTCTGACTGGACTCTAACCAATCAACTGTTCTGTCTGAATATAACAAATCAACTGGTTTGTCCTGACCTAACCAATCAACTGCTTCGACTCTAACCAATCAAACGTTCTGTCTGACATTAACCAGTCAAACTGTTCATGACTGTAACCAATCAAAACTGTTCGTGACTGTACACCAACAACCGTTCTGTCTGACTCTACACCAATCAACTGTTCTGGACTGAACAATCAAATGTTCTGACTGACTCTAACCAAAATCAACTGTTCTGTCTGACTAACAATCAACTGTTTCTGTCTTGACTCGAACCAATCACATGTTCGACTCTAAAACCAATCAACTGTTCTGTCTGACTCTAACCAGTCAACTGTTTGACTGAACGCAATTCAACTGTCTGTCTGACTGTAACCAATAAAAACTGTTCTGTATGACTCTGATACCAATCAAACTGTTTGACTGTAACCAATCAACTGTTCCAGTCTGACTCTAAACCAATCAACTGTTCTGTCTGACGCTAACCAATCAACTGTTTCTGACTGTAAACCAATCAACATGTTCTGACTGACTCTACCAATCAACTGTCTGGACAACAATCAAAAAGTGTTCCTGACTGTAACAATCAAATGTTCTGTCTGACTCTAACCATCAACTGTTCTGACTCTAACCAATCAACTGTTCTGAACTGAGACTCTACCAATCAAACTGTTATCTGACTGTAAACCAATCAACCTGTTCTGTCCGACTCTAACCAATCACACTGTTTCTGACTCTGAACAATCAACGTTATGTCTGACTCTAACCAGATCAAACTGTTCTGTCGACCTCTAAAAATCACACTGTTACATGACTGACAACCATCAAATGTTCTGTCTGACTTAACCAATCAAACGTTCTGATATAACCAATCAACTGTTCTGACTGGACTCTAACCATTCAACATTTCTGTCTCACTCTAACAATCAACTGTTCTGACTGACTCTAACCAATCAAACTGTTATGTGTTGGTGGACTGACCTCTAACCCAAGCAACTGTTCGGACGTAACCAATCAACCTGGTTCTGTCTGAATTAACCAGTCAAACTGTCTGACGTAACCAATCAAATGTTCTGTCGATGTAACCAATCACCTGTTTGACTGACTCTAACCAATCAACGTTCTGTCTGACTCTAACAATCAATGGTTCTGTCGGCACTCTAGCAATCACACTGTCTGACGTAAACCAATCAACTGTTCTGTCTGGACATTAACCAGTCAACTGTTCTGACTGTAAACCAATCAACTGTCTGTCTGACTGTAAACGAATCAACTGTTCTGGTCTGACTCTAACCAATCAACTGTTCTGACTGTAACCAATCAACTGTTCTGACTGACTTAACCAATCAACTGTTCGTCGGACTAAACCACAATCAAACTGTTCTGTCTGACTCTAACCTAATCAACTGTATCTGACTCTAACCAATCACGTTCTGCGACTCTAACCAGTCAAACTGTTCTTGACTGTAACCAATCAACTGTTCTGTCTGACTGTAAACCACCCCAACTGTCTGGATCTGATCTAACCAATCAACGTTCTGTCTGACTCTCAACCAATCAACTGTTCTGTCTGACTCTAACCAATCAAACTGTTCTGACTGTAACCCAATCAACTGTTCTGACTGACTCATAACCAATCAAACGTTCTGACTAACCAATCAACTGTCTGACTGTAACCAATCAACTGTCTGTCTGACTCATAACCAATCAACTGTTCTGACTCAACCAATCAAAACTGTTCTGACTGGACTGCTAACCAATCAAATGTTCTGACGTAAACCAAATCAACTGTTCTGTCTGACTCATTAACCAATCAAACTTGTCTGACTCTAACCAATCAACGTGTTCTGTCTGACTCTAAACAATCAGATGTTCTGTCTGACTCTAAACAATCAAAACTGTTCTGACTGACAACGCCAATCAACTGTTCTGTCTGAAATGTAACCCAAGCAAAACTGTCTGACTCTAACCAATCACACTGTTTGACTGACTTAACCATCAACTGTTCTGTCTCACTCATAACCAAATCAACTGTTCTGACTGAATCTAACCAATCAACTGTTCTGACTGACTACTAACAATCAACTGTTCTGACTGAACCAATCAACGTTCTGTCTGACTCAAACCAATTCAAAAACTGTTCTGACTGTAACCAGATGAACGTTCGTCTCACTCTAACCAGTACAACCAGGACAAACTGTTCTGTCTGTATTTGTGTTCTGGTCTGACTCAACCAGTCAATCTGCACTATACAGTATTGGTTCTGTCTGACTAGATAACCAGTCAACTCTGCACTATACAGTATTGTGTTCTGTCGACTCTAACCAGTCAACTCTGCACTATACAGTTTGCATCTGTCTGACTCTAACCAGTTCAAATCTGCACTATAAATATTGTGTTCTGTCCGACTCTATATCCAGAGTCAACTCGAATATTACAGGAGTTGATTCTGTCTTAATCAACCAGTCAACTCTGCCACTATACAGATTGTGTTCTGTCTGCTCAACCAGTCACTCTGCACTATACAGTATTGTGTTCTGGTTGACTCGAACCAGTCAACTCTGCCCTATACAGTATTGCATTCGTCAGACTCTAACCAGTCAATTCTGCACTATACAGTTATTGAGTTCTGTCTGACTCGAACCAGTCCAACTCTGCACTATACCAGTATTGTGTTCTGTCTGACTCTAACCAGTCAACCTCTGCACTTATACAGTATTGCATTCTGTCTGACTCTAACCAGTCAA